>NC_142942.1:31831717-31864217 GCF_046866305.1 Octopus bimaculoides
ACTTTTCTAGTTGATCATGTAGGAATAATGAAATTTATATTCAGTGAGATATATCTTAACATCATTGAGTTTTTTCAGAGCATGCACTCTTTTTAGGGAAGCTTCATGTATCTAAGCAGTCCTCTTTTTAGGAGAATGCTGCTTACTCTGTTAAGGAAGAGATCTAGAAAGGTGATCTAAAAAACCCTCTATTCACTTAATGCTGGTCAGCAGCCTGCAGTTGATGGCAGCTCATTAAAGAGGATGAATAATTATTTTATATGAAAAAGCCTAAGATGCTATTTGGTTCATGGAATGTGTAAAACCTGTTGGATTTATAGAAATCCACTAACCCTGAATGAAGAACAGCAATAGTAACTCAAGTGCTAGGAAAGGTATACCTCAATTGATAATGGTGTGAAGCAAAGAAACATACTCCTATACTTTTCTCCATCTATTTGGCTGTTGCTATTGCTTATGCCTTTCAAGAATACACTGTTGGTGTTTAAGGCTCTGAACCTCTAGTAAAGTATTTTTTCTGAATTGGTTAAGATTCAAATCTAAAGGTTTTGGAGGAGCTTTTGGGTCAATTGCCATATGCTGATGATGTCAACTTGGTGGTTCATTCAGAACCAGATAGGTAATTGTTAATGGACTGAGTTTGAACTCACTTTTATTCTAGCAAAGATTAAAATAATGTCACACCACCTGGAGAAGCTTATGTGTGGCCTAAGTTCAGGATAAATGGAAGATGGTTGGAAGTCATCGAGAGTTTTGTATATCTTAGATCCTTAATATGATCTGATGGACCTTTAGATGATGAAATTCATCAAAGGAATGCAAAAGCAATCACTGCTTTCAGCTATCTTGAAATATGAATGTGGAAGGATAAAGGAATTACTTTTGCCACAAAGCTTTCTATCTATGAGAGTTGCTTTAAGCTGTCTTCTGTATGCTTCAGAAACATGAGCCATTACATGGTATCACTTGAAAGATTCCATCAAAACTGTTTAAGGCACAAACTAATGATAAAATGGCAGATAAAAACCCTAGACATGATTGTTCTGGAAAACACCAATATGCCCAGCATTGAAAAAAAGTCATTATTTTGAATGAAATGTGCTAGTCAGATCATCTAATTAGGATGGATGAGACAAGGATTCTTAAGCAATTACTTTATGATGAACTAACATTAAATAAACACCTGCAATATAAACCCCGGAAGAGATATAAAGATGTGATAAAGGTAAACACTTGCATTGGACAAAAAGTGGCTTGGTACAATCAGCAAAAGTTGTGAAACATTCGAATAGAACAAAAGTCAAGATGTAAAAATAAAAGACTATTTGAAAGCATGAACATCTGCCAAGTGATTTTGAAAGAGGATTCATGGTTGTTCTCTGTAACCACCAATTCTTATCAACTGCTGGATTAGTTAGCTATGAACAGTCACATGGCAGGGGACAAAAATCAAGACTCATATAAGAACATACTCCCTCCAAGACCAAAACAAAGTACATCCATTTTGTGACTCGGTTTGTAGGTCTACGAGAAGTCTAAAGAGGCATATAAAAATATATGAAAATGTACCTGCAGAGCTGGTCAAAAACCCATCACAGAGTCACCATACTTGCAGGGAAGTATACAAAGCAGAAGCTGCCGTTTGTGCAAGCATGATCATACAGAATTTAGAGACAGAAATTTAAACAGAGATGTCCTCTTCAGTCAATAAGCAGCAATCACCACACACACACAAACAAGAACAATGTAAGTGTATATATACATAATATACATATAAAACTGTTGACAGTATGTATACACAGCAAATAGTGTGAGAGTATATAATACATGTACGTATAAAGTGTGAGTGTATATATATAATATACATAGAAAATTGGTATTTATATGCAGTAACACATACGTATATGTTCTACTATAAATACACTTTGTGTTTAATCCAATGAAGGCTGTTTTTTTTTTGTTTTTTTTAAAGAATACTGGAGTTTGTTAATGGAATGAGTTACTCCTTTCACATCCAAGGAGAACAAAGAAAATCGCTGTCCCCCTGCTATATGCCATCATATAGGGACTAAGTTTCTATTTCATACTACAGTATAGTTATACAGATCACACTTTGGCTTCCCAAACTTTCTGCATCAAGGAAGAGCCATTTTCAGTCATCAGTGACCTGGTCATTGGCATGGTTCCACAGCAAACCTGTGCCAGTCACCACCAGGTCATGGTAGTATAATGGAAAGTTTGACATGTCACAAAATAGATGAAAATTGAATTAAACAAGATTTCTGTGTTTTTTAAATGGTTAAAATAGAATTACTTCAATTTTGACACACAACCTCAGTTATTTGCAAGACAAACAAGTTACATCTCCAATGTTACAATATTTTTTTTAATGATTCATAAAAACCTGAAGGCGGACATAGGGAAGTGGTGGTGACATCTTTCTAGAGAATATCATAGCATAGAAAATAATCTGCTTCTAGATTTTTCTGAATTGTTTTTAGTTACAATTAACTGTAATTGAAAATTCTCCTCTGCCAATCCTTTTATTGTCATTGACTATCACTTCCTGAATAGAAGTATTTATTTCTGGTGGTCACTCAATGATGTATTTCATGGCAACTACCACTTCAGTGTTACTGCTTAGGTGAGGCTTCTTCACTACATTTAAAGATATTCAAATAGAAAGGAGAAGACAGAATCTAAGCTGACATTTCACTCAGAATTGGTTGTCTTTTTGTTATTGATATACATTTTATTGTCTTTGTTTGCCATATGTGAGTAAAATAAGTAATAGCAGAAAGGAATGAATTAATATAAAAATAGTGGAAGAGTTGCAAGAGCAGGCAGAACCTTAGCAATATTTCATCTGTCTGCATATTCTGAGTTCAAATTCCACTGAAGTTGACTTCACCTTTCATCCGCTTGTGGGGTTGATAAAATAAGTACCAGTTGAGCTCTGAACTCAACTGGTAATCAACTTAACCTCTCCCCAAAAATGCTGGTCTTGCACCAGAATATGAAACCAATATTAAAATAGCAGATAATAAATAATAATTTCTTTATTAGCAACAAGGGAGCAAAGCAAACAAGGGCAGTATGAAGGGACAAAGTAGAGACATAGTGGGTGAGGTTTACATGCAAAAAAAAGAAATAACAAAAACAAAATTCCTCAATGGGGGAGGGGTGGACACTATCAAGGGCTACTTGAGGAAAACCCCACAAAACTTGGATCACCCTAAACATGAAGGCAGGTGCCCTCTCTCAGACATTATCTTCCTACATGCAGGCATTTGTGCAGAGCAGTCTGTTTACTCAAACTAGTTTTACTAATCTGACTCAGTTTTCAAAGAATTTACAGGGTAGGGATGCTTTCCTCCCCACCCTCGCTTTCAGGTGAAATTTGGAAAAGTTGATGAGAGTTTGGCTGAGAAGAAGGTGCTAGTTTGCAGTCCTTTCAACCTTGACTACCACACCACCTCTTTCACCATAGCCACCATACAGAGAAAAACTGCCTTTGCTTCTCAGGCGGCGGAAAGAAGGTGTGAGATGATTCTCACAATGGATTTCTTGATGGGTATTTTATCAACTCCAAAAGGATGAAAGGGAAAGTTGACCTTGGCAGGATTTGAACTCAGAATGTAAAAACCCAGAAGAAATGCTGCTAATGATTCAGTCAGTGTGCCATAATAATAATAATAATAATAATAATAATAATAATAATAATAATAATAATAATAGAAGATAGATGAGTTCTTAACTTTTGTATACGATTGCCAAATTCCATCACTAAGGTGCTTCTAGATTTTATCCAGCAAGCTAACAATTCTGCCAGCATGTCACCTTAATAACCCTTTCTACTAAAGGCACAAGGCCTGAAATTTTTGGGGAGGGGACTGGCCAATTACATCGACCCCAGTGTTTCACTGGTACTTAATTTATTGAGCTCCAAAAGGATGAAAGGCAAAGTTGACCTCGGCGGAATTTGAACTCAGAATGTAGTGACAAACAAAATACCGCTAAGTATTTTGCCTGGCATGCTAACGATTCTGTCATCTTGTCGCCTTAATAATAATGATGAATTTGAATTTTGGCACAAAGCCAGCAATTTTCGGGGAGAGGATAAGTTGATTACTTCAACCCCAATGCTCAACTGGTACTCATTTTATCAACTCCGAAAGGATAAAAGACAAAGTTGACATTATTGGAATTTGAACTTAGAATGCTAATAACAACAACAACAACAACCATTTACATTAAATTTTGTCCAAAAATATTGCTCAACTAGATCTAGCTTATAAGACTGATCTGAAGTCAAATCTCCCTGAGAGTGAAACGGTAAAATTTGGAAGTTTTATGAAAATTGGGAAAGTGAAAGTGGAGAAAGCAAATTTATGAAACTATAGAGAGGGAAGATTTAGTTTTGGTTAAGAGTATAAACTATTCATAAGCACAGGCATGGCTGTGTGGTAAGAAACTCGTTTCCCAACCACATGGTCTCAGGTTCAGTCCCACTGAGTGTAACCTTGGGCAAGTTTCTTCTACTTACAGTGGATTTGGCAGACAGAAACTGAAAGAAGCCCATCGTGTGTGTGTGTGTGTGTGTGTGTGCGCGCGCGTGTGCGTGCATCTGTCTCCCACCACAGCTTGACAATCAGTGTTGGTGTGTTTATGTTCCTGTAACTTAGTGGTTTGGCAAAGGAATAAGAATAAGTACCAGGGTTAGCAAAAAAAATAAAATAAGTCCTGGGGTCGATTCATCTAACTAAAAGTTTGTCAAGGCAGTGCCCCAGAATGGCTGAAACAAGTAAAAGACAAAAGAGTTTATTAAACTTGTACATGTTATGTGATAACCATTTAGATATTCATAAGTTTGTTAAGTTTCAGAGATAGTATTTTCTAAGGTGCAGTTTGTTAAGTCATTTATTACCATGTAGTAACTATTTAGGTGGATTCTATATTACTAAGTGGATGTTGAGTTCCTTAAGTCAACTGTGTTGTTTGAGGACCATTGGAAATTTTATTATTATTTTTCATCATATATTTTTTACTTGTTTCAGTCATTAGACTGCAGCCATGGTAGCCTTGAAGCATTTTAGTCAAACTTATCGACCTCAGTACTTGCATATTTTTTCTTTGTAAAGCCTGGTTCTTATTCTATTGGTTTCTGTTGTTGAATTGCTAAGTTATGGGGGATGTAAACACACCAACATCGGTTGTCAAGTGGTGGTTGTGAACAAACACATACACAAATCACAAACGCACACATATATATATATTTAACAGGCTTTTTTTGGTTTTCGTCTACAAAACCCACTCACAAGGCTTTGGTGAGCCTGATGCAATAGTAGAAGACACTTGCCCAAGATGCCACACAGTGGGACTGAACCTGGAGATATGTAGTTGGGAAACATGCTTCTTACCACACAGTCATGCCCATGCCTATATGTAAAAATCATCTTGGTGGAGTTTAGTTTTTTTTTCTCACTCCAAGCTAAATACATATTGGAAGGAGCAAACTAAAGAAACCACTTGTTAAGTTTAGAATAGTAACTGGTTGGTGCAGTGAGATGTTGCAACACTGTGTCCGGTTTCTCTACCAATTTTCAATAAGGTATACTTAAAAGTTAACCTTCTGGACACCAACCTGTCCGAGATTCTTCTGGTTCTATGAAAATCAAAATCTTCCATCAAAATTGCATGTCAATTTATGTACCAAACACCAGCTAAATAGTGACCAAGTTATATTACAAAACCATTAGTTACAAAATTAAGTGAAATAAAGGCAGTATATTTCAACAGGTATATGGTAACAGAAGGGTTAAGTGTCTTGACCAAGAACACTGTGTCAATGATAAGATTTGAACCTCAAAAAATCTTTTCACTTGCTATCCACTGCCCTGTCTATTCAGCTAATTTAACTGAAGGCAAAAAATCTACAGATTTAATTTATAATTAAATCAGGATTATTAAATGTAGGTCTTTCTCTCTCACTATATATATATATATATATATCTCGAGATCGTATTTTCGAGCGAGATCGATTTTCGAGCGAGATCGTTGCCAGTGCCCCTGGACTGGCTCTTGTGCGGGTGGCACATAAAAGACACCATTTTGAGCGTGGCCGTTGCCAGTACCGCCTGACTGGCCCTCGTGCGGGTGACACGTAAAAGCACCCACTACACTCTCTGAGTGGTTGGCATTAGGAAGGGCATCCAGCTGTAGAAACTCTGCCAAATTAGATTGGAGCCTGGTGTTGCCATCCGGTTTCACCAGTCCTCAGTCAAATCATCCAAGCCATGCTAGCATGGAAAGCGGACGTTAAACGATGATGATGATGATGATGATGATGATATACATACATAGAGAGAGAGAGAGATCAGTATTGCTCCTCATATATTAAATATGTGGGTATGTATATATATAAAAGCAAGATACTAACGTTGACACAATAAATGTATGGGTGTGTATAGACCTGGGCTGGCCAACCTGAGGCTCGCGGGCCACATGTGGCCCGCAGACTTTCATCTTGCGGCCTGCTTGATACTTTCTTGAAATGGGTTTATTTAAACAAACATTTTAAAAGTTTTATGAAAAATTAAAGATTGGAATGAAAAGTAAAAAAGAAAGATTTCTACTGATTTTGCAATGATAATATTTCATGTTGAATCAACGATCATTCAGGCATTAGTGTAATAATAGCATGAGAAAGCAAAATGCTTTCAATTTTGTCAGTATACAAGTGGCCCTCAAAAATCTTTATTTTTAAAGTGGCCCGCAATGTAATTTGAGTTGGCCAGTCCTGGTATAGACAGACAGGATTGGATATTCTATTAGTCTCACTTGCTGAACCAGTAAATTGTGGGGATAAACACACATACAATAGGCTTCCACTTAGTTTCTATTAACTAACTTTCACTTGTAAGGCATTGGTTGACCTGGGGCTAGAAGACATTTACCCAAAGTGCTGCATAGTAGTACTGAACCTGAAACTACGTGATGATTGCAAAGTGAATCTCTTAACTGTACAGCCATGAATAGATCTCTGGCCAACAACTTACACACACAGAGGTAGAAGTGTTCTGTAAGGTTTCTGTACAGTTCCCATTTACCACATTTCAGTGACAAAGCCACAGTCAACCTGAAGTTAAAAATTAATGGCTGTGGTGTAAGAAGCTTGCTTACCAACCACATGGTTCCAGGTTCAGTCCCACTGTGTGGCACCTTGGGCAAGTAAGTGTCTTCTACTATAAACTCAGGCCGACCAAAGCCTTGTGAGTGGATTTGGTTGATGGAAACTGAAAGAAGCCCATCGTGTATATATATGTGTATATATATATATATATATATATATATAGATATGTGTGTGTGTGTGTGTCTTTATGTCTCCACCACCACCACTGCTTGACAACTGGTGTTAGTGTGTTCATGTCCCCATAACTTAGCAATTCAGCAAAAGAAACCAATAGAATAAGTACCAGGCTTCAAAAAAAAAAATACTGGCGTCAGTTCATTCAACTACAAATTCCAGTAAAAAGATAAAATAATAATAACAAGAGCACTCGGAGAGTGCAAATCTCCGCCAAGGCAACACTGACATCCTCTCAATGATTAACAGGAGATGATTTTTAAAATGCGAATATCTGAAATAAACTCGACTGCTCTCACAAATGGGAATACTAAAAGTGAACCTGGCCGCTCTCAAAAATTAAGTAAAAAAAACAGGAAAAATAATCTAGAATCCTTGTCTGGTACCAGATTGGTCCTAAAATCTAATCAGTTTGTGCTAGTCACAAGGCTAAACGTCCCTGAAAGTTTCATCCAAATCCATCCAGTGGTTCTTGAGATATCATACAAACAAACATGACTGATAACAATACTGCCACCTTCGCTAAGGCAGAGGTAATAATGATGAACTTATTGTATACGATGCTCAGGTGCACTACAGCTCAGTAGTACATAGAATATGCACAAGAAGTGAACAGTGGATAAGTCTTCAAAAAAAAAAAAAAAAAAAAAAAAAAAAGAAAGTTATAGAACAAGTGCACAAGATCAAATTCCACCATAGAGCTGTGAAACAAATAGACCAGGATATGAAATTACTGTAATATTTCTGATGAAATAGTTGAAGTTTTTAGTTGATGGCAGACAAATTACTCTATCTCTTAAAAAAACTGTTGGAATTTTGACAGGATCCAAACCTCTTTAGTTCGGTAACTAATAGGAGGGCTGCAAGCTGTTGAGTGGTTCCTAAAAGTGCTTTGTACCATTTAATCTGGTGATATAATTGTTTTTGTCCCTGTGAACTCAATTAACTGTGTGTGAGAGAGCTTGTGTGCATATGTGTGTTGTGAGTGTGTGTGTGTGTGTGTGGTGTGTGTTGCATGTGTTATATTTGTGTTGTGTGCATGTGTGTGAGTGATGTACTTGTGTATGTCTGTCTTGTATGTGTGTGTATGTGTGAAACAGAGTGTGTTTGCATGTGTGTGTGTGTGTGTGTGTGTGTGCGTATGTGTACATGAGTGTGTTTGTGTGACAGAGACTGAATGTGTGTATGCATACAAGAGTATGTATGTATATGTATGTGTGTGAGAGAAAGACAAAAGAGAGACATGTTTTAAACAGATTTGTGAACCATCAGAGAGCTGTTTCAAAGCTGTCATTTAACCCTTTAGCAAACAGATTACTGTGTTAAATTGCTTATTTATACACATGGTTTTAAATTAATCATGCATTATCTTGTAGCTTCAAGATTTTAATGATGTGATAGCTTACTTTTAGAATGACATTGTAAGGTAGGTGTGAGAGGCTGGATCTGGCCAGTTTGAACATAAAACAAGTAGAAAATTTAGGTGGGATATGGTTGTTTTGAAGACATGGCTTATTGGTTAGGGTATTTGGCTCATGATTGCAAGGTCATGAGTTTGATTCCCTGTGACACATTGTGTCCTTGGGCAAGACACTTTATTTCATGTTGCTGCAATCAACTCAGCTGGCAAAAATGAGTAGTACCTGTATTTCAAAGGGCCAGCCTTGTCACACTCTGTGTCACGTTGAATCTATCTGAGAACTACATTAAGGGTACACATGTCCGTGGAGTGCTCAACCACATGTATGTTAATTTCACAAGCAGGCTGTTCCGTTGATCAGATCAACTGGAACCCTCATTGTCATAACTGACGGAATGCCAGTTCGGTTGCTTTGAATGTTAAAGGATTAAATTCAAAGTCATAGATATTACAACTTCCTGTAAACATTACATCCACATACACACATTACATTTAAAGTGCAAGTTAATGCAAGAAAATGATAGCACACAAAAAAAGCATGTTATTGAGCATAGTAACTTGATGATGATGAAGAACATGAAGAAAGAAATAAAAACAACAGTTAGATGATGAAGAAGAGGTATAAAAACTAGGTTTTTCAGAATTTCATTTCATGGTTGATGTAACGCAGTGTAACAAGTAAAACCTCCATACTTTCTTCCTCTTTTACAATTTCATCTGTACATTGTACTTATAACAGTAACTCTATGATATTTCTTCAATTCTAAAGACATTCATCAAAGAATAAGCAGCATTAAGCCATGTCTACTTTCCATCATCATCATCGTCATTATTATTATTACTATTATTGTTGTTGTTAAGGCGATGAGCTGGCAGTATTTAGTCTGTCTTAACATTCTGAGTTCAAAATCTGTCAAGGTCAACTTTGCTTTTCATCCGTTCAGAGTTGATAAATTAAGTACCAGTGGAGTACTGGGGTTGATGTAATCGATTAGTCCCTGCCCCGCCAAATTTCAGGCCTTGTACCTTTAGTAGAAAGGATTATTATTGTTGCTGTTAAGATGGCAAGCTGGCTGAATCATTAGCACAGCAGACAAAATGCTTAGCAGTGTTGCATTCATTTGAAAGTTCTGAGTTCAAATTCCACCAAGGTTGACTTTGCTTTTCATCCTTTTGAGGTCAATAAAATAAGTACCAGTTCAGTACTGGGGTCTATGTAATTGACTTACCCCACCATAAACTTGCTGGCCTTGCACCAAAATTTGAAATCATTATTATTATTATTATTACTATTGTGACTGTCGTTAAGACAGCAAGCTTAGCAGCATTTTGTCCATCTGTAAGTTCTGAGTTCAAATTCTGCCAAGGTTCACTTTGCGTTTTGTCCTTTCATGGTCAATAAAATAAGTACAAGTAAAATAAGATGGCAAGTTGGCAGAAATGTTAGCACGCCGGGCGAAATGCTTAGCGGTATTTCGTCTGTCTTTACATTCTGAGTTCAAATTCAGCCGAGGTTGACTTTGTCTTTCATCCTTTGGGGGTTGATTAAATAAGTACCAGTTACGCACTGGGGTCGATGTAATCGACTTAATCCCTTTGTCTGTCCTTGTTTGTCCCCTCTATGTTTAGCCCCCCTGTAGGTAATAAAGAAAGAAATAAAATAAGTACAAGTTGATCACTAAGATCGATGTAATCAACTTAGCCCCTCCCCCAAAATTTCTGGCCTTGTGCCAAAATTTGAAACCGTCATTATTACTATTATAAAGACTGTGAGCTGGCAGAATTGTTAGCATGGCAAGTAAAATGCTTAGTGGCTTTTGGTCCGTCTTTATGTTCTGAGTTCAAATTCTGCTGAGGTTGACTTTGCCTTTCATCCTTTTGGGGTCCCTAAAATAAGTACCAGTTGAGCACTGGGGTCGATGTAATCGACTAGTTCCCCTCTCCCAAATTTCAGGCCTTGTGCTTATAGTAGAAAGGATTATTATTATTATTATTATTACTATTGTTATCACATGTGGGATGAATCTAACTATCAGCTGAATCCCTCATGAGGATCCACTCATAGCCCACCTTTAACAAGGCAGGGCAGGCAGTGTTTCTCTGTCTGGTGACTATGGTGAAAGAGGCTGTGTGGTGGATGAGGCTGAAAAGTTTGAGGAAAGACACCTTCCTCTTTGGTCAAGCTCTCGTTGCCCTTTTTATGTTCCACTTGGAAAAGAAAGTGAGGGTGATGGGGGAAGTGTAACAACCTTCCAGGGAATTTGTGAAAAGATGGGTGACTATGGCAAAAATGGTTAGAGTGAACGGCCCTACTCTAAGTATGAGCCTGTAGATTGGAAAGTAGGAGAGCGGGCTCATACCTTTGAGGGTCAGGATAATCCTGGATCTGTGGAGTTCCTTGTTTGGATCTAGTTGGAGTTTCTCCTGTATCAGGAGAACTGCATCATTCATGTTATGACATACTTTGTACACTATGCACACTTTTATCACATTTCACTGTCTTTTCCATTTTTTTCCCTCATCCTTTATGTAAATCCCCACACAAATTGTTGTCTGGCCTTGTAATGTCCCATTCATCTATGACTATGTGTCCAATAAAAGAAATTATTATTATTATTATCTCATGTGTGGATTGCTGCCAGAGTCGCCTGACTAACTCTCCATGCTGGTGACATGTAAAAAGTACCATCCGAATGTGGTTGATGCTAGCCACACCACCCCGACTGGCTCCGGTTCCAGTGGCACGTAAAAATCACCATCTGAATGTGGCCGATGCCAGTGCCGCTTGACTAGCTCCTGTGCCAGTGACAAGTAAAAAGCACCCACTACACTCTCAGAGTGGTTGGGGTTAGGAATGGCATACAGCTGTAGAAACATTGCCAGATCAGATTGGAGCCTAGTGCGGCCTCCTGGCTTGCCAGTCCCCAGTTAAACCGTCCAACCCATGCCAGCATGGAAAATGGATGTTAAATGATGATGATTATTATTATTATTAAGGCAGCAAGCTGGAAGAATGCATGTTGCGTTCTGAATTCAAATTCTGCCAAGGTCTACTTTGCCTTTCATCCTTTAAGGGCTGATAAATTAAGTACTAGTGAAACACTGGGGTCAATGTAATCAGTTAGTCCCTTCCCCCAAAATTTCAGGCCTTGTGTCTTTAGTAGAAAGGATTATTATTATTTCATAAATGCTCAACAGATTAGACTGTTGGAAAAGAAAAATTCCTAACATCAGGCAACAAGTAACCTTAGATACCAAGAATCTTCCGAAGTATCCTAGCTGTCCCTAATAACACTGTTTTCTGGAGCTGTACTAAACTGGGTTTTATGCCTATTTCCTCTATCCATTTGTTCAAATCTTTAGGAATAGTTCCTAATGCACCTATAACTACAGGGATACATTTTACCCACCTCTGTAACTCAATGGCTAGGTCCAGGTGCTTTGCTATTTTCTCTATACCTCTCATGTTGACTTTCTCATGTCAGTTATTTGGCACTTTCTCTTCTCTTTATCTACTATTACTAAATCAGGGCTTCTAGCTTCTATTACTCTATCAGTCTCAGTGTTAAAAATCCACAACATCTTATATTACTTACTTTCTAGTACTTTACTAGGTAAATGTTCATACCATTTATCAGGATGGTCAAATCCTAGCTTTCTACATAACTCCCAGGGGATTACTTTCCCTAGGTTGTCATGTCTTTTCTTGTATTCTTTCTGTACCAGCATGCTACATTTTATTATCATTATTATTATTGAGTGAGAGAGCAGTGCATGCCATCAAAGTGAAGCCCATTATATCCATCATGACCCACTGTCTGATAAAGGTACACTAGGCACATGCATCACAACCATATGTGCGTGACAGGGTGATCTCATATCAAGATAAGCAGTGCATGACCTTCACATTAAGTAGCCCATCCCGTGCAAAAGGTCCTTGAATAAGTGTTGTTTAAGGATGTTGAACCCATGTTTTCAGAGGTGAGTTATTCAAACCCCAGAGAATTCCTCTTAACACATGGTTATGATGCGCCTTCACTACTTCTGCTTGTGATCAGAGATGCATATATCGTCAACTACAAAGAGACATGCTCAACTGACAAGTAAATCTGTAGCATTGAGCAGAATATTTGCTGCAGCCCATCTTTTTTACTATTCGTCTCCTTATTATTAATATTCTATATTCACACAGCAGTAATGTTAATAATTTTGCCACCAAGCTGTCACCCATACCCTCAGATATTTAACACACATCTTTGGATTCTAGCTTTATATTATGTCACAGAGTTAATAGTTCTGTTAATAGTAGAAAGCTATGTGGTGATTTTCCCAACTCTACCTAGTGATCCTATTATGACAAGAATTATTATTACTTCTCTGCAGTTCCTAAGCCATTTTAACTCCTACTTTAGATCCTGATATCTTTCTTTCTATTCATTTCCCTTTCATGTCTATTGTCATGCATGTTCTGGCATCTTTCTCTAGTATAACAATATTTGTTCTTCAGCAGACCAGTTCCTTACTCTATAGCTTTAATTGATCATTTTCAACAAAGTTTGTTGGTCAGCCTATCACTCTGGTTGATGTATTTTACACAAATGCAATAGATTGACAATCATTACAGCATCAGACAATGTGTCTTAGAAAATTCTCTTTACATTCTGAGTTCAAATCCTGTCAAGATAACTTAGCATTTCATCCTTTTGGGGATTGATAACATGAAATACTAGGGTCAATGAAATCAACCACCCATCTTCAGAAAGACTAGCCGTTTGCCAAAATTAAAAACGATCATCTTTTCATTGCTTCCTAACTTTTCCCAAACATGCACCATCCAAATACACTCTAGACATTACGCATCTAACTGGTGTTGATTCCATAAACAAGGACCTTATTTCTTTCAACAACAAAAAATCTCAAACCCAACTCACATCAAGAAAACACCCATTTACTCCTCCTTAAATATGAGTGGCACTTATCTGCAGCCTTCTCACTTGCTCCATTGCTGGGCCACACTATCAGCAATGATCTCTCCAGATGAAAGCAAATCTTTATGGTAATTAGGACTGCATTCCAAAAACTGACCCTTCTCTTCAGAGATAGAAAATATTTCAGCTCCTAATGGCTGCTGCTGTTCTGCAAGGCTCAAACGAGACCTGCAAAGAAATACTGCTCCCACATCTAAGATGGTACTGCTGTTATGCACATGGTATCCTAGACCACAGTCAAATGAGAAATACTTGGCTAAATGGGATTCACAAACGTGCTATCTTGTTTCACTGCCTTTTCTATCATTACTTGGGGCTGGTTGTTCTCACACCTCCAACATTCAGGCAACTCCAACCTACTTGTCTTTCCACCTCTTGTTACTCTTGGTGTATCCACCTCCCATAGCCTGAAACTAATCATCAGTCTATGAAGGCTTGCAAAGGTCATGAACACAACCCTTTTCTCTCAACTCATCGAATAGGAAAAAAAATAACAAAAAAAAAAAAATCAGAACTTACTCGTGGCGGAGGTATACAACAAGGGATCGTTTTAAGTGGTCATTCGATAGACTAGAAATAGCAGTTATATCATCGCCTAGATGGAACAGTAGTCTGTTTTTGTTGTTTAGGCCCTGTTCAGCATTAATCCAGGTGATTATGATGGTGTTTTAGTAATGATTTAACTGCTATTTCTAGCAGAGAGAGAGAGAGAGAGAGAGAGAGAGAGAGAGAGAGAGAGAGAGAGGACCCATATATGGAATTCTTCGTAGGTTGTGATGACTGTCATTAGTTGTTTATAGCCCGCCAGCTTTTTATGCAGAAAACCTATTAACGACACGCCACCCATGTCCACCAGCCTCTTATTTAAAATGTTTGTTATAGAGGAAGAAAGCTGCTATTTTAAGCATGTTCGTCCCCAGCAGTATACACACACACATACATACGAACTTGTCGCTTGTATTATGTTTAGCCCCAGATTAGCTCTGATCAAAGTAATTTTTCATCCATAGCTATCCCGTCTTTATTTTTCAGGCGGAGTTATAATCCGGATTATATTAGGCAACGCGTCCTTTAAAAAATATGCAGGTTGAAACACGAGGGCGCTTTTAGCTTCAGAAAGACAAGGCAGTCGTGTTTGAAAGGGAGGGGTGGTTCACAATTGGAACACTGTTGAAAAAGACGACATTTAGCAACGCCTCTATATTGTGTATTATTATTTGATGTTTAAACATGCAATTTCGAGAAAATCCTCAGAAATATTAAAATGACACATTTACAAAAGGAGGTGGGGAATAGTGAAATTTCGAAAAATAAACTTAGTTTCTGTATCGATGATATTGATCGGTGAAGAATCAATATTATTGATTATTTAACGGAAATATTTTAATATTTCTGAGTCAATTTCTCAACAGTTATTAATTTTTCGATTACTCACTATAAAGTCTTGTATATTTTTTGTGTTTTAAATAAATTTCAAGACAATGTTAATTTAATCAAAAAGGCATGGTTATTCATAAGAAGAAGAAAAATTTCTTTCAGTTCTAAAAATTTATTTGTATTTTATTTTGAAGGAGAAATTTTTAAACTGAGTCAATAATTTAGTAGAAAGAGGAAAAATTAAAACAAAATTACTTACTAATGTCTTTAAAGTTAGATAGAATTGGTCATTGTTTTCTTCTGGTCATTGTTGGAACCAACGTCTTAATTGGTTATTTTCATTTCTTCATACAAGATAATTATCCCAAGCATTTTTGTCTTTTTCAATTTTAATATGCTTACTTACATTTTAAAATATAAACGATAACGATACGAAGAGGATATCAGAGCTATATTGTTTCCTGTCCTCTTCCTCTTCCTATGAGAAAGGGTATATTTTCGATGAAGAAAATTAGAAACATAACTGAAGCATTTACAGTTACTCAATTTCAAATTAATTTCCTTATTCCGCTGTCTAACTTCAAACCCTGTTTGGGGACACATTTGCCTTTCCTTTATTCCAGTAACATTCCAGTGAAGAACTAGTATCGGGACTTAGCAGTGAACTATTTCTTCCAACCTGTGGCGTTTGAGACGTTTGGAGGGACAGGGCCGCTAACAGTGAAGTACTTGTCATCGTTGGCAGCTCGCCTTACCGAGGTGTCAGATGATGCTCGTGAGGGTGCTTGGCTTTTCCAATGCCATCGCCCGTGAGCGTACTGGCTTGCCTCAGTAGGTTCCGTTGGACCTTGTGGTGTGCGACCAATAGAAGCACTTCGTGCTGCATTGATGATTTTTTCTTTTTGCTGTTATTACTTTGTCTTTTGTAAAGTATATTCCTGTTCATATTTTGAATAAAAATTTCATTTATTCCTAGAAAAGTATCCAGAAGGCGGTCTTTAATAGGAACCGGTTAGCGTTTACATTCAGGTCTTAGACATCACTATATCCCGCTCGAAAATTAAGATTTCTTGCTCAAGAAATAAAGATTAAAGTATGTATTAGAGGAGTAATAGATTATTTCTAGATGTTTTTAAATTCACAGTTTGATTACAATTCTCGACTGGAAACAAAATTCCTTGCATACGACTCTTATTTTCCGTATAACAACCAGAATTCATGCGTAATTCAGTAATTCATGCGTAATTCAGGCAGTGCATTGAAATAATTGTAGGCCGCTCCAACAAAAATCACTTTAATTCCTATTGATTTGTGTGAAATCAATTTAAGGTTTAAGATTAATGCGATTTTCATAACTGATCCTCGTTGTTATATCAGTATAATAGATTAGATATAAATTAAATTTGTTTATGAAAAAAAACCGATGGTAAAGAATTCAAGCCGCCCATCCTTGCCAAACACGGCAAAATTTTACATTTCAGATTGTTTTTGTTAAATATTGTGTGGAATAAAATGAAAAATTATTTATTTTGCTAAAATTAAAAGAAAATTTGTGGTTGGCCTACACTTTATATTTAGCAACATATTTTTAATGGGAAGAAAAAAAAAACATTAAAAGTATTACAAAATATCAAATTATCCACTTCCCCTAGAATTACCTCACCAAGGAACCAAAGAAAAAAGGGGTACTACTAAAGCAGCGCGGACCCGAACGCGCAGTCGCGCGTCCGCGCTAGCTAGTCTTGAGTGGTCGATCCTAACCCTAACCCTAACCCGCGTGTGCAAATGAATACGTGTTTAGGGTTAGGGTTAAGATCGACCACTCACGACTAGCTAGCGCGGACGCGCGACTGCGCGTTCGGGTCCGCGCTGCTTTAGTAGTACCGAAAAAAGGTGGGTGCAGAGTTAAGCAGGTGGGGTGGGAGTTACAGGCCGCGGAGAATGGCCGGCGATACTCGCTGCAACAGCAATCCTACATCGTGGGGCTCGTTTCTCACACGGGCCGCAGTTATCCCGATTATGCGGAGGAAATCAGGAGTGCGGAATCCGAGAATACCTGAGGTCTCCACGGCGACTGACACAAACTTATACCGGTCTGCCAGGGTCCTGTATTTGTTCTTCTCCTCTGCGTTACGGACGACGATACCCGGGTTTGCAGCTGAGGCAGCATGGTTGGAACTAGAGAATGTGTCATGACAGCCAGGGGTGACTCAAGGTATCGACAACTCTGGCAGACGCCCGGGGTGCGAAGTTTTTTCCCCACGAGAGTTCCAGACTCCCCATTTATGAACTCATTTGCATACAGCCAATCAGAGCTCAACTATCAAACTAGTAGTGTCCACTCTGGTTGAGTTCAGTGGAAATGTGCGTTATAGCAAAATCTAACTGTTCTAAACGGGTTAATAGGGGTGACAAATGTGAAATTTAATGCATAGAGTGAATGGAGAGCTACTCATCGATGATGCCATAAGTGTTGCCAATTTACGTAATTTACTAGGAAATGTAAATGAGTGTAGTTTCCTAATTTTTTTACTAATTTTGTACATTCCTAATTTAAAATGTTGGTGTTTATCTGGAAACATTGTAATCAATATGGCGCTGTGTCGTACTGCACCCTCCTTGCATATATCAATAGGTACATGCAGTATCACTAACCTCAGTCTGAACATAGGTACCTAATGTTAGCTCCATATAGAGATGGTGCTCAATTGATCTATAAGAAGTACATATTTTTGGTATATCCCAGCTGCAGTCTTAGGAGAGGAATCACCTTTAAATCACCACAAATATCCCACTTATGAATTGAGTAATTAATTCCTTTCAGAATGAGTTCCATCGATTCATAGGTTTCTTCCATACCGACAACATAACCTACAGGAATAAAAGGATTTTCATTACCATTATGTAACAACACAGCTTTGAGGTTAACCCTACTCGAGTCTGTAAACAATCTCCATTCGTTAGTCACATGCTCGTGTCCTAGTTTTTGCACGAGTGCATTAACGTCAGTAGAAAAACAAGCATTATTTTCTTGCTTGAAAAAGACAAATAAGTCTTCATGGTGGAAACATTTTTCTGGAAAAAGTGAAATAACTCCAGCAATTCAGCCTGGAAAAGTATGTTATTGTGCCAAATTAAAAAATTTCTGATAAACTTTAATTTTTGAAATACTGGCTGCCAAACCAACTAGATCCGCAAATTTTGTAATACGGCCTATATCTAACTGAAAGTATAGTTATAATCTCACGCATGCGCATAACTCAAAATCATGAAGTGCTAAAAAAATTCTGAGTGCGGATTTCGAATAAGCATCCTCGATTTAGTCTAAACCACATACTTTTACTACAGTAGCAAAATCTTTGCTGTCCATTGATAATTATTAATATGGCCATTTGTTAAGTTGTTTATAATACTACTTCATTAGTTGTTAAAATATATAAATATACAACTTCGAGTTATTTGTAGATCTCCATTCTGTAAGATAGTTAGTTTTGTCTGTTACTGATTGCGAGAAAGACCGAGCAAAAGGAATGTATATAGGTAGAAACGATATGTGTTCTACCTTTGCATACATAGTGAGGATGTTTGCTTCTCGACCAGACGCCAAATGGTCGAAAGAGAGCAACTGTTATTTGCTTGTGCATTTATAATTTTGCTAATTTAATTAGGTCAAGTGAAAATAATAGGATTCTTCACTATATCAATTTTGGCCGATGAAAAGATCTAAGAGGTCAACCTATTTATATTACTCTTGTAGTGCAGAAGGGGAACTTTGTGGTTTGAAATACTGTCTCCAATTTTGTTCTAATTGTTTTCAAATTTAGTATATGGATTAAGTTTTGTATACTAATTATGAAAATGCGAACCATTTCCCCTATATATTTATACTTAAAAAGTTATTAGCCTTTAAAATTTGCAAAATTTGGGTATTTTAGCCAATCAGAAGCGGGTATTTTACACATCACCATGAAATTTTGTTAGCAAAGAACTGCAGCGAAGCTTCTCTCCACGCTCAGTTATATATACATGAATCCGGATGTAGCAGATAACAGCTAGTCTTCGGCTGCATCTTTGGACCCTGTTGTGTCCACCACTCTGATTGGTTGGTATTGGCGCATTTTTGTCTGTTGTTCTATTTCGCGCCAGGGTGCAAAGCAACTAATCGCAGCCTTCTGATAAGGTCACGTGGAACAGTTTTCTGAACCCCTGTTTGAGCCGATTAATTCTCATAAATAGCTAGCTTGTCTGTGCTGAAGTTTGTCTCGGCTTTAGACCTTCTGAGGTCTAGCCGCTGACCACCAGCCAGTTCCAGCGACGACACGACACGACACGACACAGCTTCATGGAGATCCAACACCTTGCTGCAAACTCCATCTTCGACGCCACCAACAGCATCTACACCGACATCTCTACGTACACACCACCAACAGCACTCGCACAGGTTCTCTCAACACTGTTTGTGTGAATTGCTTCACCACGAATAACAACGAGTATAACCTGAGAGACCTCCTGTACCAAGTAACCAGTCGCAGCATCGTAGCCTCAACTTCTCGGGCGACGTATCTTTTCTCCGGCTCTGCTATACGGCCACGACTTCTTGTACAGCACCTCAACCACTGTGTACCATGGATACGAACTGGCATTTCTCATCCTTCTGTCTGGACTTTCTTCTAACGTCCTTATTATAGACTGTTTTCTATGCTCTGTATCTCTTGCATTCATATATTTATATATTTGTATACACACACTCTTTGTTTACACGACGGCCTGTCTTATATTGTGTTTTATTATGTCGCATTCACACTCACACAGATATTCCAGTTGACAACCAATAAAACCTTACTTTTATACATTGTTACCGGTTCAGGCTCTCTCTTTTCTTGTTGGCACTTAACCAATTTTTACCTCATTCCATCTTTTGTTTTTATATTTGTGCCGATCGTGCGATGCGCTAAAGGAGCCATTCCTTCGTCACCATCTCCTGGACGAACACGGCGCACTTTTCGCTTCGCGAAATCATCGATCAGTTCAGAATAATCAAGCTGAGAGCTAAGTTCGTGTTCAATAGATGTCAGAGACAATCCACAAAGTCAGGTATACGTTCGTGGTACAATGTAATCTTTTTACAAGAACTTTTGCAGGTACAATGTATTACCATTTTATTTCTTGAAAATTTCAGTTAACATAGATAGTTTAATTCTTGTTCAACATCTTAACCAAAGTAAATAGATGACTCATCTACGTACTTTGATCTTAACATGGGGCCCCTCAACCGCGAAGGCCCCCTGTGACTGTAGGGTTTGCAGGGGCTCAGCGACGGCTCTGGCCATAACCAGGATATATTGCTTGACGAACACACGCACACACACAGCGTTTCACTTTATTCTGTAGAACGTTTGATTTAACAAAAATTTCCAGACGTTTTGGCAGAATGTCTGGGTTCCTGACCAGTTTGAAGAATTAGACGAAATTTCCAAAACATCAATAAAATGTTTGAAAAAGGAATTAATTTGGAATCGAATTTCAATTTTGAACAGAGTCAATAATAGTAAAAGTTCAAGAACACAGGGAGACGACAGTGGAATTGGCAAAAACCAATAACTATGGACAGTCTAGGCTTTTCTGTCAGTGGCAAACACATGGATTATCCTCTCAGAATGTTTTTTCTCAAACCCAGAAAAATAACGAAAATATTTGCTATAAACACGAAATAATAATATAGGGTGTTTCTTTGAGAAATCCTTTAACATTAACTATTTGTCTCATTTTTGGTCCTATGTTCGGTGAGCCACAATGTTCGTTGGCCTCATATCTTAATTAGTAGCAAAGACACAATGTTTCTTATTGTTGTTCTGACATAGAAAAAGACAGACACACCCTTTGTTGTATTATTGTACTTGCTTACACTCTCCACTAATTATATTATTGGATGAAAGACTTACATTTTAATAGGAGGGGATTAAACATAGTGTTGGAGTTAATCCCTGTGTAATCAGCTGTTGGAAATAAATCCTAGAGTATCAGTATAGTGTGGTTTACGAATAAATGTTCACTCCTCAGCCCAGGCTTCAAAGAGGTGCTCGTGGGACACTAAATACTTTTGGATATTAGTGCGTACAATACACTCGTAAGCCATACAGAGGCTTATGAATGAATGATATTTCTTTAGTAAATATGATTGAAATAGGCGACGAATGAGATTATAAAAAGGTTGGTACGTTGACAGTCTAGCATTAATGACTAGTAGAACTAAAATGTACCTCTCCTTAAATCTTAAATCCATTGTCATATTCAAATGTAGGACAAAATTTCCTAGAAAAAAATCTTAAGGAAAACCTCTTGAAGACGAAATCGCCCTAGGACGAAAAAAGAAAAAGACAAGCAGTTTTTAAATCATAATTTTTATTCTTATTCCAAGAGAGTTGAAGTTCAATTTGAATTCCCAGTATCCCTCGAAATATATTTTAGCAATCTTGTAGCAGAGTGTCTTCAACAATAATTTACAATGACACACACATCTAGCACACCTTACGATAGGAATATACTAGCCTTTAGTGTACTCTTTACTCAGCTTCTGTAGAGAAGATCGTATTTTGCCGTAGAAGATCAAATGCTTCAGTCTACAGAAACGATGTTTTAATTACAGATTTTGTTATTCTCTAGTCCAGTCCACCTTGATCCACCTGTGACCATCTCGTTATTTTCAGACATAGTGTATCTATGACTGCACTATCCAATGTCCATCCCTTTTAAAGATTGTAATAGTGATCTGAAGATTTAACTGTTATTTCAAGCAGGTTAAGTTACTAGTGATAATGGAGAATGCAAAAATCTGACTTGGCTTTCTTAATTTACCGAAACGAAAAGAGAATGCTTGAGAAACAGGTATCTCAGGCACCACCCGACTCTAACTTCCGTTTTTTTTTATTTTTTAACATTCTTTGGGTTTCCATGTTTTAAGCATTGGAGATTCCGAGTATACAGACAAAAAGAACACATATTACTTCATCCTGAGAAAATATTTCTTACATCGAATTTTTTTTTCTGCACATTCGGAATCTACGGTGAAAAAAAGAAAAAGAAAAAAGTCAAAGTCTAAGTGGGGAGGTGTCTGGTTAACTTATTGTCAATAATTAACTTTTCCGTTTCTGTAATTCAGTAAAGCCAACGCATATCTTATTCTCGCTCATTACTGCTGTTCCCGACGTACCGTTTTAAGAGTCTTTTCTGCTATTTCCGATTTCTGTTCAGTATTGAGGTTGATTTTCACAGACCTGAGTAAGCTCAATCAGACCAAGTAGTAACAAAAGTAAAAATATTAGTGTCAACAAGTATAACAAAACTCATTGAATGTAGGGCGGCGCTGTTTTCATTGTTACGTGTATTTAATAAACCACTGTTAGACACGCATGCACACACACACACGCGTGGACTATTAATTTCATAATAATCCAGATAGAATTTCTGGAGGAAAAGTCCCCTCCTCAAATAGTTTTCTCTTTCATACAATGTATTTATAATTTTTCTCTTGTTTACCAATTTAAAATGGTGTGTGTGTGTGTAACATTGCATTAATATTGTATTCTAGTTTTTAACTTTTGTATAAATGCTGTTAAGTTCCAGAATCTCTTTACTTCTGACCTTTGATAAAACACAATATATATTGAAACAGATTCTTGTGAGGTTGTACTCATATATAAGGATACTAGGTGTAGACACATGGTCTGTAAGGTTGTAAGGTAGGTATGTAAGGTATGGTTTGCAAGCAATGAACAAATATGCAGTAAGTAAAGTATGAATCAATAATGATTTCAGCTACAAATTTAATGTGAATGCAAGGGTCTGTTAAGACTCAGTCCTCAGCCCTCTTCTATTCATTACAATCCTACAAGCAATCACAGAGTAGTATAAGACCAGCTATCCATGCAAACTGCTGATTTAGTTCACATAACTGAATTCAGAGTGAAATTAAAGGGGAAATTCCAGGCATGGAAGCTAAATCTAGAACCGAGAAGCCTCAAGATAAACTTGGTAAAGATTAAGTTGTTAATAAGTAGAAAAGAAGACAAAATCTTGGTGTTGTTAGGAAAATGGCCGTGTTCAGAATGCGGAAAAGGAACAGATGTAAACTCCATATGCTATGCCCAATGTAAGCTATGGGCACACAGGAGATATAGGGGAATACCTTCAAGATGTTTTTTTTTCAACATCAGATTCCTCAGTTCAATTGCACTCAAGCAGAATATGAGAACTGTTTAAGTGAATAGGTCATGGAGAGCCCTAACACGACCTAGCCTGAAAAATCTTTCATGTCTTATTTTAAAAAAAAATATATTCTCTTTTTTATTATTGTACTTTTTAAAAAATATATTTCTATATAGATATGCATCATCATCATCGTTGCTGTCATCGTCATCATCACTGTCATTTAACATCCATGTTCCATGTTGGCGTGGATTGGACATTTTGACATGATTTGATGAGCCAAAGGGCTAAATTGGGCTCCAAGTATCTGCTTTGGTAAATTTTCTATGGATGGATGATCTTTCTAATAGCAACCACTTTACAGAGTGTACTAGGTACTTTTTTCATGGCACCAACACTAGTGAGGTCCACAAGTAACTTGCAAGACTAGACCCCTTCACAGAGTGGAGTGCTGTATTGAAGGAGGTGACTTTGCACCAGATGTTGAGAGGATGAAGTATGATAGGGTGACAGGAACAGGTGTCTTGCTGTAGAGGAGATATATGACTACTGTAGCAGAAAAGGGATAAAAAATGGGGAAGAGATGTATCAGGGTATCTCTTCAACATTCAAGAAGGTGGATAATGAGAGAATAGGGACTGAGAATCGAAGATGACTGGGTGGATAGGTTCACAAGTGAAAGGGTGATAGATAACAGAGACGAGGTAGAAGTGAAAGTAGTAAGTGGTGAACATGGATGGAAGTATGAGCAATGATGAATCTCAGTTTGGAGAAATGTAAGAAAATTTAGGAGTAGAGGTTATGGAGGAGGAGGAGGAGGCCATACGGGATAATACATATGTGAAGAAAAAGGGGTAGAGAGCAATAGTACAATAGAATCAGAGACAGATGAAAAAAAAAGAGATGAGGCAAAATGTGAGGTAAGAGAAGATGCTCAGTGACAGAGATACATAGGGGTGAATACATGGAGTTAGAAAAAGGGTACTGATGGCTGTTAAAAGAGGGTGTTCAAGGGAAAGGGGCATTCAGTGGAAAATAAAGTGGGAAGAAATGATGTTGAGAATGAAGGATGGGTGGCATGGAAAATGGTTCCTGGGAGAGTGATAACTGAAAGCACACAAAGGGGATGGAAAATGTGCAGTCTTGGCTCTCATATAATTACAGCAGCTGAAGAAATAGTGCCATAGTTAGAGGAGTGAAGTAGTGGAGGTGGATGCTCCAAGAGCATAACTGTGAGAATAAGATTAGGATGGACAAAATTCAGAGAGCTTCTACCCCTGCTGGCAACAAAGGGCCTCTCTCTCAGAGTCAAGGGCAGATTGTTTGATGCCTGTGTATGAACAGCTATGCTGCATGGCAGTGAAACATGGGCTGTGACAGCTGAGGACATGTGTAGGCTCAAAAGAAATGAAACCAGTATGCTTTGCTGGATGTGTAATGTCGGTGTGCATGTTCGACAGAGTGTAAGCATCTTGAGAAAAAGGTTAGGCATAAGAGGCATCAGATGTGGTATGCAAGAGAGACGACTATGCTGGTATGGTCATGTGATGCACATGGATGAGGACAGCTGTGTAAAGAAGTGCTGATCTCTAACTGTGGAGGGAACCTGTGGTACAGGTAGACCCAGGAAGACATGGGACGAAATGGTGAAGCATGACCTTTCAACCTTACAGAGGCAATGACTAGTGACCAAGAGCTTGGGCAATGTGCTGTGCTTGAGAGGACCTGTCAAGCCAAGTGCACATCATGCTGATGGCATGTAAAGAACACATCTCAAGCGTTGGACTTAATGGAGGCAAAGTCGCTGAGTTCCTTTCAAGTGTAGGGCCTCACAGAGGCAACGACCGAGACCTTTAGCATTATGTCGTGCTTGAGAAGAAGACCCTGCCTAATTGCAGTCATAGCAGATACTGGTGTCATGGAAATTGGCACCCATGCCGGTTGTGCGTAAAAACACCCTGGTGTCACACAAATTGGTACTTGTGCCGGTGGCATATAAAAGCATCCCGGTGTCAGGCAAATGGCATATAAAAGCACCCTTGGAGTGTTTGGCGGTAGGAAAGGCATCCAGCTGTAGAAAACCATGCCAAATCAGACTGGGGTCTGGTGCAGCTCTCCAGTGTGCCAGCCCAGTCAAACTGTCCAATCCATGCCAACATGGACAACGGACGTTAAATGATGATGATGATGAGGTGGTACGCAAAAGTAACTGGAAACCTTCTCTGTGGGACAAGCCCGTTGTAGTTCAGGCTTCTGCCACTAGAAGCCACTTGATGTGACCCTCAGGCATCAGTCTGCTGACCAGCATTGTTGGGTGTGCCATGTGGTGCATCTTTGTTTTGCAGTGCTTCTCCCTCTGTTCATCGATTTTTGCGATGGCTGAAACAAAGGAACAGTGTGTTTCCATGAAATTCTGTTTTCTTCTAGGAAAAATGGCAGCAAAACAGTTGTCATGCTTATGAGCAAAACACAAGCTTATGAGTGGTTTCCATGCTTTAGGAATGGTCACTTATTGCTTGAAGACTAACCTCATTCAGGGTGACCGTCGACCTCTTGAACCAATGAAAACATCATGCATGAACTGATCTTGGAGGACTATCACCAAAAAATTGATGAACTTGTTGATATGACTGGTGTGTCTTGGAGCTCCTGTCAACAAATTTTGAGTGAGGAATTGCGAATGAAAAGAGTTTCAGCAAAATTTGTGCCTCACTTGCTCACAGAAGATCAAAAGTAGTCATGAATGAATGCATGTTGTGAACTGAATGAATTGTTGGAAGTTGATCTGGACCTTTTTTTGCAGGTCATCACTGGTTACAAAAGCTGGAGATACGGAATTTGCAGCTGTGGAAGAGGTGAAGAAAAAAATGACGGAGGCGTTAAAAGGCATCACTTTGCAAGAGTTCCAGCATTGCTTCAAATTGTGGAAAACGCATCTGGACAGATGCATGGCTTCAAATGGAGAATATTTTGAAGGCAATAAAAGTATAAACATGTAAAACTAAGTGAATAAAATAATATTGCAAAATTCCGGTTTCTTTTGGGTACTCCCTTGTATATATATATATATATATATATATATATATATATATATATATATACATACATATATATCATCATCATCATCATTTAACATCCGCTTCCATGCTAGCATGGGTTGGACGATTTAACTGAGGACTGGTGTACCAGATGGCTAAACCAGGCTCCAATCTGATTTGGCAGAATTTCTACAGCTGGATGCCCTTCCTAACGCCAACCACTCCGAGAGTGTAGTGGTTGCTTTTACGTGCCACCGGCACGAAGGCCAGTCATGTGGTACTGGCAACGGCCACGCTCAAAATGGTGTTTTTTACGTGACACCTGCACAGGAGCCAGTCCAGCGGAACTGGCAACAACCTTGCTCGAATGATTTTCTAACGTGCCACCAGCACAGGTGCCAGTAAGGCGATATATATATATATATATATATATATATATATACACACATACACACACACACATACACACACACACATATATGACAGGCTCCTTTCAGTTTCTGTCTACCAAATCTACTCACAAGGCTTTGGTTGGCCCAAGGCTACAGTAGAAGACATTTGCCCAAAGGTGCCACACAGTGGAGGCTGAACCTAGAACTATGCATTTGGGAAGCAACCTTCTTGCCAAACAGTCATATCTGCCCCCATATACCTAGATTCTGTTCTATATAAATAACCAGATTTTATGTCTGCCTTAGTATTGTTCCCCACCTCATCCTTTACCCTGGTAGCAAATAAAGGAAATCATCATCATCATTATTATTACTTTTTTCTTTCAGTCCAGTTTGGCATGTATGGAAGTTCTCAGTTCTTTTGGTGTTTCTTGTTTTGAAACCTGAATTTTTTTTATAATTGTAATATGTTGCTTTACAAAAATCCAGATAAGAAAAGATACCTCTCTCTCTCTCTCTCTCTCTCTCTCTCTCTCTCTCACACACACACACACACACACACACAAACACACACACACACACACACAAACACACACTCTCTCTCTCACACACACACACACACATACTCTCTCTCTCTCTCTCTCTCTCTCTCTAACATACATCAACAACAATGTTGCACTGTATAAGAAAGAATAATATTTCTCTTCAACATGTCAGACTAACAAAGCCCAGCTGTTCTACAATGGTGATGGTGGAGGTCACGGTGGGGGTGGTGGCAAAGGGGGTGGCGAGGGTAGTGGTGTATTGGAGGACAGGTGATGGTGGTGGTGTTGGTGGTAGGGAGAGGAGGAGAAGGAGAAGCCAGAGATAAACTTTATATTTCAAGATATTGTCTCCATGACAATTGTTGGAGGTCAAGTAATTTATCAATCTCTTCATTGGGCTTCTTGACACTGCAGTGTATGTATGTGTGTGTGACATGTGTATGTGTGTGTGTGTGTGTGTATGTGTGTGTGCACATCTGTATCTATGAGATGTGAATATGTGTGTATGAGTGTGTGTGTATCCCTTCAACATTCCACAAACTTCTGGCTTGGAGGAAGAAAGTGTAAACATAATA
This sequence comes from Octopus bimaculoides, assembly GCF_046866305.1. Lineage (NCBI taxonomy): Eukaryota > Metazoa > Mollusca > Cephalopoda > Octopoda > Octopodidae > Octopus > Octopus bimaculoides. The sequence continues at coordinate 31,859,624 of NC_142942.1, forward strand.
AACGATGATGATGATGATGATGATGATGACAACCACAAGGACTACGATAACAATAACAAGACAACGATGATAACTAAGGAGGAGGACCACCACAACAACAACAACAACACCTGCAGAGTGGTGGGTATCTCCAACTACAATCACCACCACTGCCAACATCCCCACCACCACCACCACCACCACCAGGACTTCTTTATTTGTCTCAGGGACAAAGCAAATATAAAACTTTAAATCCAGTAGCTCCAACACCTCCGGTGGGTGGGGCGGTCTTGCCACAAGCATTCACTGGGGAGAGGGGGGTATAGCTAGCTGGAGGGGAGACAGAGGGAGTAATGGAATTGAGAAGGAATATAATCCCTGTTCCCATCAACCATAGGAAAGGTGGCCATGGAAATTGTTTTCTCCATCATTACGTATTCTCTTTCTGAAGTTGCTCTTGTCCAAGTCTCACATCAACCTTAATAGTGCAAATCCTATTCCATCCATGACCAACACATTTAATTCTTAGTATACACACACACACACACACACACACACACACACACACACACACACACACACACATATATATATATATATATATAAGTATGTACACACACACTCACACACACATATGTACCTTCTATTTTTTAATTGTATGTAAGTATGTATATTCATAAATATCACCAGCTACATGCGATATAAAACCATAAAAGAAGAATTTAAGCATCACTAATTGTGAATGGGGGTGCTGAATAGCACCTATATTGCTAGAAATAAGAGTTAAACTCCTTAATGCTGCAGAAGTGCACATATATAGAATAATATATAGAATAATATTTCTCTTCAACACACACACACACACACACGTATATATACATATATATATATACATTTCAACCCATCCAGCATTGATCCCTTGTGAGTGGGATACTGCACAACTGGTTTAGGTGTATCTGTCGGTCCAGATGTGTCTCCTCTTGTGATTTCAAGAGGTATTTTGTTAAAATAAAATCTGTTTTGCACACCTTATTACTGCATGTTTTCTTCTTGGTCTTTATAGATAGAAATGGCAAATTAAGGGATTCTGCTTCATTCTTGTAGGAGATCAATAACAAAGATCAGATACAAAAAGAAACAAATACACAATTCTGTGAAAAAAATTATTACATAAAACGGTTTGTAGATATGAATCTACAAACACCCACACATATGTGGTCTGGCACATGTACATATGCTCGTACATGTTCACATGCACATACAAACATACATGTGTGGCCTGGCACACATACACATGCTCACACACAGAATTAAGTAGATATTAATTAAGTTGGTGCCGATTAATGGCCAGTGGCATGATACTGCTTGGTGAGGAATCACATTCTGTGCTGTGCTCCACTGGATCTGGATCGTATATCTTTATGGCACTTGTACACTCATAAATATTGACATACACTCATACATACTCATATGGAAACATTCAGACAGTTTATTGCCATACGTATATGTATGTACACACATATCCACACAGTCCTGTATATATATATATCTATATGTATACATAATTATGCTAACATGCATCTATAGGTGCACCTTCGTGAGTTAATATACTCACACATACACTTAAACACATTTCTGTACATAGATATTTCCACTTCTAAATAAGTGTATATGAATAGGTACATAGATGTATACAATTGTGCATGGATATGCAGCCATGTAGGTACACATAAATAAATCAGACACACAGACACAAGAATGTTATATATCTGAAGATCTGGCAAAATGACAATAAGCCCACTTCACAGCAGAACATAGTGTAGTCTCTGATTATATAGACCTTGGTTGTATCTAGAGTTCATAATTGCATGTATATGCAGTCCATAATGGTGTGTAGAGTAGATGGGCTTTTTTTTTTTAACATACGGCTAATCAAACAACCAGTATCCTGTAGAAAGCATCAATACCTGTTTGTTGCGTTTTTATCTCACAGATAGTGATATGTATTGCCAAGCACAATTTGGTATTTACATCTCCTTATGCAGTATACAAGGGCCAAGGAGCCAAGGCATCTTGAGCAAAAATTTGACACCAATATTATTGGCTGATAGCACTTATTGGCTGCCAGGCCAGAACAAATTCATTACAAGATGTGCAAAGCAGTGACTGAGAGTCAACAAAGTTATCACCTGTTTAAATATGGTTGAGAGATAGTTGAAGCTAATGATATTGACTGATTTCTTATAAAGGAACCTTTGTTTCCTAGTCAGAGTTGCCTCTCTTTGGTATCTGATGCTAAAGAGTTTGAAATGCATTCATCAGTTCAAAAGAATGCATCCTAAGCTGACTATGATGTTTTGATCCTATTTTGTCTTAAGCAAAATTTTTTCTCCATGACAAACTGCAGTGAAAAACCAAATCACAGAGACATTTTTCATTGTTGTACATGTCATACGCTATCCACTTTACATCTCAATTTGTTCAATCTCTCTCTCCCTCTCCCTCTCCCCACCTCTCTCTCTCCCTCTCCCCACCTCTCTCTCTCCCTCTCCCCACCTCTCTCTCTCCCTCTCCCCACCTCTCTCTCTCCCTCTCCCCACCTCTCTCTCTCTCAGATATATATATGTATATATATATATATATATATATATATATATATATATATATATATATATATATATATATATACATATATATACCCCCCCCCCCCCCGTATTTACAAATGTTAAAACAAATAGTTTTGTTTCAAGTGACAACAGCAATGATGAAAATAAGGTCTGCAATAGACTGGTATGCCCGACAATATTGTTGTGTAATACATCTCCCTCTTGATCAAATCATACCCACCCCCCAGCAAAAACAACAAAACAACAACAAATTTCATAGTAAAAAGAAAGGCCAATACAAGGAAAATTACAAGGATGTGTAGGATAAGTGGTAAAATTTATGACAAATAAAGCATCTCCGTCACTCCTTTTTTCTTAGCTATTCTTCCTACTGAAAGGCTGCTAGCTGAATACCCCCTCCCCGCCACTATACGGCTACTACTACTACTGCTACTACACTAAATTCTATTGGATATTATTGTGGTATCTACTAAGATGCTGAGCAGACATTGGTCATTGATGGATAGAGTGTTTAAGAATCATCTTGACATGGCATACAAAGCAGAGCTGTTAAACAAGGATACTGATTGCCAATCCTTAGCAGAGTCGTACACTTCATAGATTTCTGATTCAATTTACCGTATATGTGTGTGTGTGTGTGTGTGTATATCACCACCACGCACACACTAGCACTGACCACTTCCCAGCCCCCACACTATCACACACACACCTACACATGCACACACGCACACGTCAAGGTCAGCAGTCCTCTTCCACATGCACATACATGCTCTCTTATACACACGCATGTGCACCTTCGTTTTGGGATCACCACTACTTTATGATCTCCCCTTCTTCCTGGCTTTCCTGTGTGACCCCTCTGTCTGGTATTCGCCATGATAGATCGCTAGACACCACACATTGTTTATTTTCTCTCCCTGTTTCTTTCTGTGGAAGAGCACAGGCTCGAAACGTTAAAGACTTTTTCACTTCCCAGGCATTAAAGTAATACATCTGTTTGTTGTCAACAACACCTGTCTTCATCTTTTTTTTTTTTTTGTGAATTCTCCCCTTATATATATATATATGTAGATATATATATATATATATATATATATATATATATATATATATATATATATATATATATTTTTTTAAATTTTTTTTTTATATATATATATACACTAGCTTAAAAGCTGCCTGATAGGGCAGCTTTTAAACTAGCTCCTGTCTATCTATCTATCTATATATCTATCTATCTATCTATCTATCTAGAGGAGACTGAGAGGTTCAAACGGTTTATCATCAACCTGCCTAAATGGCATCAGCACCCTCTGAGCCGCATCGGCAACGCAAACCAGACTCCTCTCACGTTTGATCTTCCGATGGTGAGAACTGTTGCTGAGGAGGGGGAGTAGACAGTGAAAATCGTCACGCCGTGTCACGAGAAGGATTGTTTTACGGTGATGCTGGCTTGCACGTCTGATGGAGGAAAGCTTCCACCATACGTCGTCTTCAAGAGGAAGACATTACACAAAGACGCCAAGTTTTCAGAAGGGGACATTCTTCGAGCCCAAGCGAAAGGTTGGATGGACCAGGCACTCATCAAGGACCGGCTTAGGATAGTGTGGGGGTGGTGCATCAGTGGACTGCATCGGAGAAAGAGTCTCCTGGTTTTTGTCACAAGTCAGAAGAAACCAAGGCAAAGATATGTCGTCTGAACATCGACGTAGCAATGATCCCCAGGGGAATGACATCTCTTCTTCAACCCTTTGATGTTGCAATCAACAGACTGTTTAAGGGCCGTCTCAAGCACCGGTGGGAGGATTGGATGGTCAATGCACTGAAGGAGCCGACAAAGACCGGGTGCACAAAGAAAGTCGACTTGGGGACGATCTGCGAGTGGATCCCGAAGGTCTAGGATAAGATTCAAGAACACATCATCAAGCGGACTTACCTGAAGTGCTGCATATCCAATGCGCTCGGGGTACGGTTTATACATGGGTGTG
>NC_142942.1:31869217-31909217 GCF_046866305.1 Octopus bimaculoides
ATCATGAGATATGTCACAGACTATGTGACCTTGGTATCACTGGAAAATTGGGAGAGTGGTTGAAGCATCCTGCAGATCGACCACAAGGAAAATAGACATGACCGGTCTTGATTATAGGGATCGTCTTGAGAAACTCAAATTTTATCCCCTCCAACTTCACCGTGAAGGCTATATCATTTGTATGAAGTGGAAAATATTCTAACAGTACTGACCAAATGATGTCATCTATCCTCTACAAAAGTCATGCTTGCCTCACATCACAACACTGAGACAGAACTCTTTCATCCCGACTAGGACTGCTCTCTTTAACATCATGTCAAGATACATAAATAAGGAAAAGATCTCATAACATTCAAATGGTTCTTGTACGAATATCTCCAACAAATTCCAGATAAACCACCTATACTCGGAAATATCTCTGCAAACCATAACTCTTTACATGAATGGGTTATGGTGCCCAAAGAATGACTGAAATATGAAATATCATTAAATGCTATTTCCAGGTGGTGTTATTAAGTTAGACATGACCTATGCCAATTCTGGCCGAAACTTATCTAGCACTATTCATTCTGCCTTAATTACTAACACACACACACACACACACACACACACACACACACACACACACACACACACACACGCATAGATATATATATTCCCTTTTTTTCTCCCCTTCACCATTTTCTATCTGTCTCTCTCTCCCCCTCTTTCTCCTTTACTCTGTCTCTCTCTCTCTCTCTCCTTTACTCTCTCTCTCTCTCTCTCTCTCGTTGCTCACACATGACTATCGTCCATCTTCCTTTTCCTCACGTGATCATCTTTATTTTCTTTCAGGGCTGTCCTAAGGACTGGACATATCCTATTTCTCAATCTATCTTTTCTCTTGTCAAAGAAAATATTTCTCCAGCATTTGCTATTTTACTCTCATTCTGGTCTAACGACCCTCCATGTTTGTTTTCGTTCAGTTTCCTTGTATGTCTCCACTGTCCTGTTTTTGTTCCCATCTTTGACTCTCCATAAATCCCGAATGAAAAACAATGAAATGTGGAGAGAAAAAAATAAAAGGTGGAATGACAGCTACTCGATCCCACATCTCAAGTGGCCTCATTGAACTCTTTTTTTTTATATAAAATAACGTTTATAGTTTGAGTCTCAATGCTTGAAATTAGGAGTAGATAGACAGCCGACAACTGATGAAGGGTCATATTAATATGTTACTTGTCCTGTTTTCCATTCATTTCTCTTGTTGTTTGTGTATTTAACTCATTTGCTTTTGTATTTCATGTTGTCTACTTTTGGTGACATTCCTGTACCCATATATGCATATGTATATACATATATTATATATACATATATATATATATATATATATATATATATATATATATACATATACATATTTATTTATTATATCTATTCACACACACACACATATATGTATATGTGTGTGTGTACATATAAATATAAATATATATAAAATTCTCGCATAGTTTGGTGCTAGGGTGAAGTATAAAATGTTGAGAAAGAGAAGTTTCTCAATCTCATCCCAGAAGTAGTTTTATTTTGTGTCCCCCATCATCCAAAATGCCATGAAATCTACCATTTCCCAACAATCCCTATCTCTCCCCAACCCTTTAACAGCCAATCCTAACCCTAACCCCATGTTACAACAACCAGCCAGCAGCTGACATCCAACAGACTCAGATCAAATTACACCAAAATGGAAAATTTCTGTAACAAGAAAAATTAGGTTAAAACCTGAAGATGAACAATGGGTTGGGGGAGAGACTTAGAGGAGCATTTTGTTGTGGTTTAGCCCAAGGGCAATCATAACTGAGTAGACCTATGTTCTAAAGTAGTGGTTTTCAACCAGGGTCCATAATGCTCTTGTGTGGGGGAGGCTCCACATAAGATTTTTCTTGTCCAAATGTATCTCCAATAAATTTGTTGTACTTTTACACTACACAAAAGCATCATCATCACAATTCCTAATAATATTTAATTCATCATCATCATCATCATCATTTAACATCTACCTTCCATGTTGGCATGGGCTGAATGGTTTGACTGGAGCCTGCACCAGACCTATGTGTCTGTTTTGGCATGGTTTTTTAGAGCTGGACGCTCTTCCAACTGCCAACCACTTAACATAGTGGGCTGGACTTTACTGTTTGGACTGGACTAAAAATGTAATAGGATTTTTTAAGCATCAAATGGCTTACAATTGTCCACCCAAGTAAAATAGGAATGATAGGGGTCCATAAGTAAAAAATGGTTGAGAAACATTGATCTAAAGGGTTCCAACCAATAACCAACCTGTTTATTTTCTGGACAGCATTGGATTAACCATTAAGCAAAATAAGCATGTGCTTAGGGCATCAAGGGAAGGAGGGGGGCACCACAGAAAGGGTAAATGGTTTACGGCACAAAAGAAATCACTTTAATTTGCTAAAATAATATTCAGGATGCTTTTATCCCTACTAGGTATAGATGCATATGTGTTATCTAACATTAAATTTTGAGGATGTGATCAAAGACTTCGCAATTCAAAAATGGAGGAGGGAACTTTTCAAATATAATTAAGGTGGAATTATACAAAAATAAACATTATTTTCCCGTTTACTGTTTTGTTTCATTTCGAAAAATAAAAATTTGTTTCATGGTTTGTTATTGTTTATATTTTGAATTACGTAATCTTTTATGGGGGCACCAAAATCTTTTAAGTGCTTAGGGCCCTGTTTCTGGATCTTGTGAATCTAGCAACACTACATTATTTAATGTCTCCTTGGTATGATACAATGAGGAAGAAATTGACTGCTATTTCTTGTAAGTGAAGAAATTCTCTGGCTGGTTAGTAGTCAAACCTCTAAAAAAATGGAAATAGGTCCTGATGTGAAATGTAAGCTTCATTTCAAATTACACATTAGATATTTTAGTAATTAGTGCTAAATACATATGATTTATAGTGAAGGTAGCTCAGTCGTTAGAGTGACGGACTTACAATCATAAAGTTGTGATTTAGATTCTCAAACTGAGCTGTTTGTTATGTTCTTAAGCAAGACACTTTATTCCACATCGCTCCAGTTCACTAAGCTGTAGAAATGAGTTGTGATGTCACTGGTGCTAAGCTGTATTGACCTTTGCCTTTCCCTTGGATAACACCAGTGGTGTGGAGAGGGGAAACTGGTATGCATGGGCGACTACTGGTTTTCCACAAACAACCTTGTTTCAACTTGTGCCTCGGAGAACTTTCTAGTTATTTGTGACCAAAGGGGGTCTTTTTTACATATGATTTATGCATGAGTTACATGTATATACATGCAATGATTAGAGGTATATACATGTAGTAGTTATATATAAAGGAGTCCATTGTGCTTTGAGTGAAATTTGGTTGCTACTTCTAACAGGTTGTACACCTGTGTAGAGGCATTTTCTGGATGGCTTCAAGTGAAAGTGGACGTTGTGTTGTTCCAGATCAGTTTGACGACTCTGATGAAAGCTGTTGCATTTGTATATACAGAGCTGTATTGTTTAAGGTAGCTTTCAAGATAGCAGGTTGATTTGTGAGTTTTGACTTCTATTTTTAGCAAGTCGAGTGACTTGTAACAGTTGTTTGTTGAACAAAATGAATGCTATTTGTCACTGCCTTCCTTTTTGTTACACAGCTATTTCATAACTTCAGAGTGGGTGGCTGAACTAACAGGCTGGTGCATTCATTACTTCAGTGTCATTGAGAATAGACGTGCCTTCTATTTTTTTTTATCACATATGCATATCAATGCATATTCATCATAATAGGATGTAATCAGCCTCACTGAGTCAAACAAAAGGAACCCCCATCTCCTACAAAAAAAAATTAAAAAACAGGACATCTTTAAAGACAAACCAAAGGAGAAGTGTGTCCTGCAGTGAGATTGAACCTGATTGCAAATAAAAGCTTAATGCCACAGGCTCAGCCAAATAGACAATGGGCATGGCTATGAAGTTAATTCTTTTATTCTTTTGTCCAAGTCATAGGACTGACCGTGCAGGAGCACCAACTTATTTTCTATTGGTTTTGTTGTCCTTTGTAGTCCCATGGAGTGGCACCTTTGGCAAATGTTTTCCACTATAACCCCATGCCAACCAAAGCCTTGTGAGTGGATTTGGTAGATAAAAAATGAAGGAAGCTGTCATACATATACATATCTATATGTACAAGTCATTACATGTTCCCCACCACCATCTCTTGACAACTAGTGATAGTTTATGTCCCATAACTTAACAATTTGACAAAAAGAGACCAATAAAATGAGTATTAGGCTTTAAAAAAACTAAGTACTCTGGTTGATACATTCAACATTCAACTTAAACCCTTCGAGGCAGTGCCTCAGCATGGCTGCTATCCAGTGACTGAAAGAAGATAAGACAAGATATATATATATATATATATATATATATATATATATTAGGTTGTCAAGTATAAAATTTGTTGTAAGGTATATGGTAAACTTTGACAGCTGCTCATTTTGTGCCATTATTATATTTTGACAATTTTTATTTTTGTTTAGAGATGGATAAGTCAGAAATTCGTAGTTTTGAAATATGAGTTCTTTCTTGGAAATATAGCATATCAGACAGTTTGGAATATTAGTGGCGTATTTCATTCTAATGTTATTACACAGCAGACAGTATCAAATTGGTTTGCAAAATTTTGCTCTGGTAACTTTGACCTCACAAATGAGCAACACAGTCAACCAGAAACAAAGTTGGATATGACATACTGAAAGCCTTCGTTGAATCAGATCCATCTCAAAATGCCTGTGAATTATCATTGTTGTTTGGTGTTAGCAAACAAATATTGACTCATCTAATTCAAATCAGTAAAGTGAAAAAGTTGGATACGTGGGTTCCACATGAAAATCAAGAACAGCAACGTTTGGAAGCCTGCATTATGCTACTTTCTCATCACAAAAATGAATCATTTTTTAATTGAATGTGATGTGAAATGGATGCAGTACACCAGCTGTTAACATTCAGCACAATGTTTGGACAAAGACGAGCCACCAAAACACAGTCCAAAAAGCAAAATTCATCAAAAGAAGCTGATGGTATGTGTTTGGTGGTCTGGCGCAGGCATGATCCATTATGATTTCATTGAACCTGGCTCATCAATCACGGCCGAAGTATACTGCAGCCAACTGGATCAAATGATGCAAAAACTTACAAAGAAAAAGGCTTAATTTACTCAACAGATCCACTCCTATTTTATTGCATGCGCTGAAAGTGTAGCTGCTAGAATAAGAATAGCATGGGCAAAGTTCAGAGAGCTCTTACCCCTGCTGGCGACAAAGGGCCTCTCACTCAGAGTAAAAGGCAGACTGTATGACGCATGTGTACGAACAGCCATGCTACATGGCAGAAAAACATGGGCCGTGACTGCTGAGGACATGCGTAAGCTCGCAAGGAATGAAGCCAGTATGCTCCGATGGATGAGTAATGTCAGTGTGCATACCCGACAGAGCGTAAGTATCTTGAGAGAAAAGTTGAACATAAGAAGCATCAGTTGTGGCGTGCAAGAGAGACGATTGCGCTGGTATGGACATGTGGTGAGAATGGATGAGGGTAGCTGCGTGAAAAAGTGCCACACCCTAACAGTTGAGGGAACCCGTGGAATAGGAAGGCCTAGGAAGACCTGGGATGAGGTGGTGAAGCACAACCTCCGAACATTGGGCCTCACCGAGGCAATGACTTGTGACCATGACCTTTGGAAATATGCTCTGCGCGAGAAGACCCGGCAGGCCAAGTGAAACCAAAATACAAGGCCTCTGCCAGGGATGTAGCCAGCCCACTTATGCGTGACATTCCTTCATTGGACACTAAACTCTGCTTGCGAAGACATGGTGAGGCAAGTGAAATCGAAATCAAACTAAATTTATAGGAACACTAAACTTGGCTTGCGAAGACCTGTTGGGGCAAGCGAAAGCGAAATCGTGATGGCACCTGTACCAGTGGAGCACTAAGAGCACCGTCCGAGCGTGATCGTTGCCAGAGCAGCTGTCTGGCTTCCGTGCCGGTGGCACGTAAATAGCACCAGCGTGATCGTTAACAACGTCGCCTTTCTGGCACTTGAAAAGACATTTGAGTGAGATCGTTGCCAGTGCCGATGGACTGGTTCCTGTGCAGACATTTCGAGCATGGCCGTTGATCGTTACCAATGTTGCCTTCCTGGCATGTGAAAAGACATTCGAGCGAGATCGTTGCCAATGCCGATGGACTGGCTCTGTGCAGGTGACACGCCAAAATACACCATTTCGAGCGTGGCCTTTGCCAGTAAGACATCCGAGTGAGATTGTTGCCAGTCCCGATGTACTGGCTCCTGTGCAGGTGGCACGTAAAATACGCTATGAGCGTGGCCGTTGCCAGTACCCGCCTGACTGGCCCTCGTGCCGGTGGCATGTAAAAGCAACCACTACACTCTCGGAGTGGTTGGCGTTAGGAAGGGCATCCAGCTGTAGAAACTCTGCCAAATCAGATTGGAGCCTGGTGTCACCTGCTGGTCCACCAGTCCTCAGTCAAATCGTCCAACCCATGCTAGCATGGAAAGCAGACGTTAAACGACAATGATGATGATAATGATGACAACGCTGGACCACACATCACAAAAATGACATTGGTGAAATTACAGGAATTGGAGTTGGAAGCTCTCCATCATCCACCATACTCACCTGGTATTTCCCCCACTGACTACCACTTATTCCAGAATTTGGATAACTTTTTGATAAGAAAAAAAATGTAATTCTGACGATGCTGTAAAACAAGCCTCCCAAGATTTTATTGACTCTAGATTGCCAGGCTAAACTACTGCTGAAATGGTAAAAGTGTATTGACAATATGGGTGCATACTTTGATGAACAAAACTATGCCTTGTATTTATAGAACATTAGCAAACTTTTTTTTCTTTCCTACAAATTTCTACCTTGTTGAGTTCAAATTCTACTACGGTCAACTTTGCCTTTCATCCTCTCAGGAGTTGATGCAATCCACTTAACCCCCATCCCCCAAAATTGCTGGCTTTGTGCCAAAATTTGAAACCAATAATGTGTATGTTTACTTTTAGAATGACATTTTAGGGTCGGTGTAAGAGGCTGGATTAAACGTTAAAAGAAAAGGATGTTTAACAAAGTAACTGGTCTAGTGCTAAAAAGACAACATGCAGGAAAATGAAAAAGAAATAACAAAATCACAAATAGTTTTTTTTTCTTTATTGTTTGTTCATTCTGAGATCACAAATTTAAAAATATAAAAATTGTACAAGGTATTTTAAGTTTTTATATATTTTTTTTTTTACTTTTAAAATTCCTTTTTAGATTTTCATCACCCATTTTTGTCAATGTTTTTTTCTTTTTTTTTTAATTATATTTTTTGTCCCGTTCCTTTCTTCTGTTCACACACACTCACTATATCAATCTGTCTTGTCTGCTTCACCTTGTTAAAACAAAGTGAAGTGGCACTTGTTCAGAGAGTCAAGCAATAATGGCAATAATTAAGAGACAGAGGAGAGAGAGGAGGAGGAGGAGAGGTGCTAAAGGTGTACATTTTTATGAAAAACCTGAACTGAGAGCTGGAAAAGAGGAGCCAGAAAATTGTAATTTCCCAATTAGTCAATCTACCCCGTCACCCCCATTAAGTACAACTTGCTAAAAATTGGAAGTATTTACTAATGTCTTTACTAATTATTATTGTCAACTGAGGTGGTTCCAATTTAAAGAGAAGATCAATTTCTCTTAAACAAAGGCTTTATCAGGAAAATCTAAATTATCGAAGTAGCCATTGTTATTTTAGCATTTATTGCAAGAACTTAAAAGTAACCCTTCATTTTGGTTTTAAATATATATATATTCTTTTTTTCGATAAATTAATTTAATTATCATCAGAAAATCAAGAAATCACAACCAACATATATATTGGGATGGGGTAGGAGGCTTCAGCTCAATAATGCCACCAGAATGAGAAAGTCAGGAAGATTAAGATAGGGAGAATATATTTTTTAATGGACAAAGAATGGCAGATGTGTTTGATACGTAATATTGCCCTAAAAACCAGTTCCCAATGAAATGGCGTCTCACCAAGCAATTTGTTGGGGTTTTAATTGGAAGAAGTAGAAAATGAATATATATATATTTATATAAATAAAAAACTGAATGGCAAGGAAAACGAACTCTTAAACCTGAACAGGTAGTCAGCTCCTAGAGTCTGATAAGCCCTATACTGCAAGTAAGGAATTGGGGAATCTAGACCAGATTTTACTGTCTTCAATTTTGACCCTATATACATGTAGTTAAGTTCATTGTCAATATGTTGGCTGACAAAGTGACAAACTTCAAAAGACAGCAGAGGTTGTGGCTATTGCAATCAAAATTGCAACTGGAGTTTATAATTTTACAAAGCTCTAAACACCACTGCTACATGTTAGAATTGTAACCAATACTAACAATGTGTATGTGTATATGTGTGTTGCATTTAATAAATCATGGTATAGTTGAAATGTAAAACTTCAGCTTTGTCTCATTTTACAGTCAAGAGAGAGGGTATGGCAGTATATGATTATTGTAATGTCACTGAAAATTGTCTTTGGATTCATTTATAGCCCCATTAAGTAACCAAACTGTTTTTTTTCTCCAGGAATATTCCAATTTGCAACTGGAGACTCATAGGATGAGCGAACAAAATTTCTTTGTCTGCCACAATGTGAAGGACATTTTGATAAATTTAAAGCTTAGAGAAGGATGGGGCAAGTCCCTGGTGGTAACTTAAAGTTGCTGTGTATGTGTGTGTGTGTTTGTGCATGTGTGTTGTGTGTTGACAGGGGGAGGCATAAGATATTGATTGGTTCCCTTGTTTGTTTAAACACACACACACACACTTCTCAAATTGTGCATGTTGATTAAACAAGGTTTTTTTTTTTTTTTCACAGAAGGAACTCATGTGCATTCATGTGGGAGTACATAAATGTATTTTGTGGGAGTATTGGTATATGCAACTGTTAAGTCTATCATAATCATCATCAATAATAATAAATTCTTCAGAAATTCTTTTAAAAAATATCAGTCAGCTTATAGTTTCATGTTATAAAGAATTTGGTGCCACAGACATACATACACTCCTACCTACCTTTCATACAAATATTTCTACTTGAAAAGATATCACTATACAGCTGCACTTGGTAAAAACAGCTGTAAGACTATCAATAATAATTATTATTATAATATAATAATGTTAAAAAAAAAAGAAAAGGAAAGAAAGAAACAAAAGCTTTTCACCAACTTTGAGTGGTAAAATTCAGTAGTTCACAGTCAAACTACAAGTTTTGGAAGAACAATACAAAATAACTGAAGTCAAAATTAATAATAATAATAATAATAATGATGGTAAAAACACAAGATCTATGTTTCTTTCTCATCAGGTAGAACTCTTAAAACATTACATGTTTTTCAAAGAAATTTACAAGTTCTGGACTGGAGCCTTGTCGTAAGATAAAACAAGTAAAAAAGGGTTTAAAAAAAAAAAAAAAAAAAAAAAAAAGGAATGGTCCGTCCAAACCAATTGTAAGAAAAAAAAATCACAAATGCAGGAAAAATTATACAATACATACAATGTGTGTGTGTGTGTATATATATATATATATACATACACACACACACACGTGTGTATATATGTACACATGTATATACATACGTATTATATAAAGTGTTGCATATATTTATACAACAGGAAAGACATTAGTTATTAGGTAAGTTTTTGTGCTGTGGGATTCATATTGTAGAATTCAACAAGAATGGACACTGAATTCTCAAAAAAAAAAAAAAAAAAAAAAATAGAAAAAACATCCTATTATAGTCTTACAAAGGAAAATAATAAATAAAAAGTTAGGGCCAGAAGAATTTGACTAGAGGATGGATGATAGCACATATTTCATGAGAATTACTAATCAAGCTGATAAATAAACCACTAATTAGCTATTATAAGAATAGTTGTCATCTATTTAACAAAAGAATTTTTTACATTTTACTCTTTTGGCATTTCAAGTTGATTAAAAGGGATGATATTTTAACAGGCTAACCTATGATTATATATATGTGTGTGTGTGTGTGTGTGTGTGTGTGTGTGTGTGTGTGTGTGTGTGTTATAATAAAAACCAGAATTCAACCAGGAAACCCTAGGTAGCTGTATTTAACAAGAATTGTGCTTTTTATAAGTAAATAATGACCCTTCTCCCAAGTTTCTAGTCAATTTGGATGTAAACCCAGTAAGATTGGCATTAGATATTAGTATTTTATAAACTATCACTCCCACTTCTCTAAAACATTCTTTTAAACCTTTGCTATAAGTGGGTGTAATTAGGAATTAAAGAAATTTAGCATAAAAAGAAAAAAAAACTCAATTCTGAGAAACAACAGCCTCTGTCCAGAAGGCCAACAGAACCCGAGATATCACTTGTTAACCCACCAACCCTAACCAAACACCATCCCCCTTGTTAGAGAAAAACCAAAGATTAGAAGGAATCCTCCAAATAAATGAAAGATTTTATTTGAGAAAAAAAAAAAAAAGCTAGTAATTTAAAATTGGAATCTTACATTATATACATAGACACCCAGCCATACAGATACATACATATATATATCACACCCAAAACATTTTGAAGAATTCCTCTTGATTTGTAAAAAGGCTTTGAAAAAGAAATTATAAAACAAAGTAAAACAACAGTTATTGGAATAGAAAACACTGCTTCAAGGTAACATAAAAAAAAAAAACCCCACCTTGAAAACATACATGCGCGCGCACACACACACACACACACACACACACATTTGTATACATAAATACCTACACAAATTGAGAGCATATGTATATACATATGCATATATTATACATTTATATACAGGAACTGACCAAGCTAATATTCTTTAAACAAAATTGGAAGTGTTTGCTAATATAACACATTGTAGAGAAAAAATAAATAAAATAAAAATGGATATTTTGTTCTTTGTGTTAAATAGACTATAAAAAATATTAGCAGAATAAGGGTATATATATAATAAAAAAAAACATTTAGAATAAATATATAAATAAATTATTAATTGCTTTGATATTATTTTTTTCTTCTGCTATATTCTGACAAAATTAGCGTAAAGAAAACTTTAAAGAAAAAGCCTTAAAGAAAAGAAAGGGGCCAGAAGTTTTCTGCCCAAATAAGGAATTAAAAAAAAGAAAAGAAAAAAATATACTTTTTGTTAAATAAATTGTTTTTTATGTTTCAATTAAAAATAAAAAAAATTTAAATGTTTCTTTTCAGGTGAGTTAACTCAAAAATATATATTACTCTTTAAATCACAAGGTATGATTATTATTTAAGTTTTATCTTTTATTAAGCTAAACTTTACATTGGTATATTATTATTATTACTACTACAACTACTACTACTACCAACACCATTATCCATCATCATGACCATCATTATGAAACTAGAGACCATCACAGTTGGAGAACACATACATCTCACGAAAATATTAACCATTTCCACTTGAAGACCATCCCCTTCCCCCCTCACCCTTTCTTTCTTCTTTTAAGAAAGTAGAATAAATATATATAATATATACGAAGAATTTTCGGATAGAAAATTATATTCTAAGACTGTTCACAAATATAACGAGCATGGTAATTGAATAGTTCTAAAGAGGGGACTGGTGATTGCTTCATTTTTTTTTCATTTTTTTTTTTCAGAAACTAGAAGTTATTATTATTATTATAAACCTGAATATTGTTTTTCTAAAAACCTTAATCTGAAGGTCTCAATGTCCAGAGAATAGTTAAGTTTATGACAGACAGATACAGACTGATAGTTTTTCGTTAAGATTACATTGTGTATATGTAATTTAGTAATGTTTTTAATTAATACCGAGAAATTATTGTTCAGAATAAAAACTATTAACAATAAATGTACTTATTTCGATGTTAGAAGAGTAGCCGGACTATATATACATATGTATCAAATCCAATAAAGTTTTTTTTAATTATTGTTATTATTATTATTTTCATTTTTTTTTTTAAAGATTTTATATGAATAATTCCAGAGATAACATGACTACAAGTTTAGAACTACAAGTATTTATATTTTGAGCTGCATTAACTACTTGAAAAAAAAAAAAATACAATCTAAATAATGCAGTTTTTTTCCATAAAAATTTGACAATGGGTTAATCATCTAAAATAAGGAAATAGATTTTCGAAAACAAAAAAAATTGTTTTTTCATCAATAAATTTCCATAAAATTGTATTTTTTTTTTTATCAAAATATTGCAAAATACCTTGCCTTATATTTCACCCAAGTAAATTATGTATGTATGGGATACATGGATATATTTATTTTATATAGCCATATGTGGGTATGTGTTTGTGTATACTGGTGTGTATGTATATAAGAAACATGTTAATGCAAAGGAACATTCTACATATAACAAGCTTGAGAAGGATGTGTTGCATATGTATGTGTGATTATGTGTGTGTATGTGTAATTTATTCTACATCTGAAAAAAAAAAAAAAATGCCCTGAACAGAATATTTTTGTGTTAAGACCCAATTTGCCCCCTTATGTTTGTTTATACCCTGTATAAATGTGTGAGCTCGAGTCCCATGCTTGTTATAATTAGTCCAGTTTAATATAATTAATGTTTTCCGTCAGCTCATGTATTGTTATAATGACATTTTCTATCTGAGATTGAGAGAGAGAGAGAGAGAGTTAGAGAGAGAGAGAGAGAGTTAGAAAGATAGTAAAAAGATATAATATATCACAGATTAATATTTTTTTTTCTTCCTTAAATAACAGACATTCATGTGCAGTGAAGTTGACAGAATTAGTAGCAATACTCAAAATTTGATCCCAAGCAGATCACACAAGACCACAATCATGCTGTTCTACCTCATACCATTTAGTCTATTCTTGGAAAACAATTATTTCACTGTCAACTGCAACTGCTGCCACAGGATGTCTGTCACTTATATGATGCACACATGGCAATAAGCCTGACTCCACCATATGCACATATGTGCCAAGTATTTTAGAAAAAAAAGTACTAGAGTACTCATTTTGTATATCATTGTAGAGTACTCTGTATCATTGTAGAGTACTCTCATCATATAGTTTTTAATTTCTTGAAGGTCATTAAATAAAAAAGACGTTTATATATCTTATATAACCAGTATGTGTATACCTCACTATATATACATATATATGCATGCATATACTGCATGTGTGTATTTATATAGTATGTGCAGTTACACATATTTACAAACACACACCTTGTATAAACACGTTTACGTATGTATATATATATACATTATGTTCACACACATATATACTCTTGCATGTATATATATATGTATATAATATATACATATATAACTATTTAAATGTTGTTAGCCAAGGTTATAAAGATGTATACACATACTCGTGAGGCTATATAGATGTATACACATTAACACAGACAGGCATACATTCATATGTATGAGTGTGTGTGTGTCTTGGTTTGGAATTCAGTTCATTTTTTTTTATAGTCAATATATATGTATTTTTTGCCCATTTTTTAAAAAGAAATGTTCACATAATGCTGTGGGTATATATTCATCATCATCATCATCATCATCATAATATTTGCGATGATTTATCCAAGGGAGGAAGAACTTGTCTGATTTCTGATTTCTATGTCCCCTGAGCTTAATTGCAGACATAGCTGCTTCACAATTCTAGCTGCTGTAATATATTATATATATATACATATTCAAATATATACATACACACATACATACACATATATATATAAATATACATGCATATATATATATATATATATATATATATACACACACACAGATATACATATACACACATATATATACGTATAATACATATATATATATTATAGATAAATATATATATATATTATACATACATATATATATATATTATACATACATACATATATTATACATACATACATACATATATTATACATACATACATATATTATACATACATACATACATATATTATACATACATACATATATTATACATACATACATATATTATACATACATACATATATTATACATACATACATATATATACATATCTATATATATACATCATACATATATATATATATATACATCATACATATATACACACGCTTTCAAATATATACATATATAAAATATGGTTTTTATTTTTGCTCTTCTTCATAAATACCATATTAATAGTTCTATGACAGCAGGCACCCACTAGCACACCGGACACAACCAGTCAGCAGTACCCACTTCAAGTCATGTACCTCATTACAGCCCGCAAGGAATATAACAATTCTGCCTGTAGACGAGCTTCCAACATCATCAAATTGACATGAACCTAAATAAAAAAGAAAAGAAAAAAAAAATTTAATTGTAATTAAAACAAATAAAATAAAATAAAAATGGAAAAATTAAAACTGTCCCTTGCAGATTTTTTTAGTTAAAATATTCTAAAATTCATTTATTAATTCTTTAAAAAGCTATTGATACTTCTCCATTTTTACAAAATACCCCGAAAAGAAAAGTAGTGGCATTTAAGAATTCCAAAAAGATATATAATAATTCTTTTTTACTCATGGCTGGAATCTAAGCAATCTTTTTTCACTTGGTCTTTCATCTACTAAAACACTCAATCTTGTCTCTCCATTTTCATCATCAGGTAAGCAGATTAGCTGCCTCATTGGAAGGAACAGCGTTTATAAATTGCAAGGACTACAGAACAGTAGGTCTGCTCAAACCAAATAATTTTTGTTTTAAAAGATAGCAGGGAGAACCATGAAAGATTAGGTTTTATTGTAAAGAAGTTAATGGTTTGTAATTCTAATGATTCCCATTAAGTGGAATGGAGGTTTCTAAATGGTAATTATAACTTACCTTTTCCGAATGTTGAAAGCCTTTCAAAACATTTTTGTAATCTTGGTAGGAAACCTGCTCAGGATAACAAGTCACCGTTTTAACATAGGTTTTCAAGTCTCTCTCTAGTAGATCAGTCACTTCATTGTAATTGTAGTCATCGTGTCGGATGCCATACATGAAGTGGATGTAGTTCCAGATGGCTCTTCGGAAAGCTGTTGTATCAACCCCTTTGTTGTTACCCATTCTAAATAAAAATATAGAAGAATTCATTAGGAAGATGGCAAAATTATAAGAACACAATAATTGGAATAATTTTACTTCACTTTCAAACATTTCTAATTTTTTAACTCAAATATTTGACAGATTTTACTTGGATACTTTGATAAGTAAAATCTAAAAGTTACACACACATGGAAGTGTGGCCTTCCTCATTCTAGTTGTTTAAATCAATGACTTATTGGAGTACTGTATAAAAGGTTGAGTATTCCACAGATAATTGTGTCTGCGATGTAATACTCTGACAGTATCAGTCTCAATAGTGTGTGGAAGGCAATCTGATGGCCTTTCACAAAGTTTCCACCTGGTCAATGCATGGCCAGACCAATGACATTGGTAGTTTATGATTTTTAAAAAAAGTTCTTTACAGTATTTACTTTAGTTTTCAGTTCAAATACAACCTTTAATTATTTCCATTAAAATTAACATTTCATTATTTGTATGTCAACTGACAACAAACTACAAAACTTTAATGGAGTAAATAGGAGTGTGCAACATTCTTTTCAATCCAGATCCTGTTGTGTAGCCGACAGACTAAGAAAGAAGTCTAACAGAAATATTTAAGGGTATGTTCATATTGCTACCAACAACCTTTTAAAAACCACAGAAAATAAAAACCAAAATGAAATATGGAAATAAAATCTAAAATCTGGTTGGTTACTTACGTATTGTATGTAAGGTTGTAAGCCACTCGGAATTTTTCGTCCAATAGACTTCCAATCTCTGGATAGAGGCGATTGGCTAATGAAAACCCATGATCTTCCCAGGAGTAATCCTGAGCTCGGAATGTAGCTACTTCTTGGTAATTAACACGTTTGAAGTCTTGGTATGTGTAGTCTGGTTCATAGACATAGCGTAGTATGTTTGATTTGTTTGCAGTGAGATTCTCTGTTGAGGTACTTACTAAAAGAGTTAATGAAAGAGAGAACCAAAATTACAGTAATTCTAGATGAGACAAGATGGAACATAAACATAAACAAAGCACACAGCACTATCCATCTATATGTATGTTGAGAGAGAGAGAGAGAGAGAGAGAGAGAGAGAGAGAGAGAGAGAAAGAGAGAGAGAGAAAGAGAGAGATAGAGAATGTTTAGAGTAAAAAGCAGAATCTGTGCTGCTAAAACTGTCAACAGATGACAGAGCAGCACAACGTGTAGCTGTGTTGTAAATGTGCCAAGATGGTTGGAATGCTCCTGTGTTGCAAATCTACCCAACAATGTTAGCAGGAGAAAAGCAATTCTAACAAAATAAATGTAAAACCCAATGTTTGAAAACATTTGTCGTAATATAGTAGGATGCAAGGAATGAGTAACTATATGACAGGATAGGAGTTGTACAACCATTAGCTTCTCTCGTTTAAGTGGCTGCAACCAAGATGTTTCACCTTTCAATACCAAGAATCTCTGGTCCCTATTAGCTTTAGTAGAACCTCAGTTTCATTCATGTATTTACCACTACCATCAATGCAGTTGAGTGGGTCTTCATCCTCTATTAGGGTGCAAAATTTTCCAAATTATATCATCCATTATGGCCTGGTGTTTAGCACAATTGCAGTAGCCAGTAAAGCCTCCCCTACATTGAACAATAATAGTAGAAACAGGCAGAATGTGTTTATAAGTCTCTTCTTTGCTCTTGTACTTAATGCCAGGAAATGTTTTGAGCCCTCATGGGGCCTAGTGCATGTACCATCAAGGCCGTCTTGAAGCTCCTCCTTCTCAGACCAGGCTAGCTCTCACTGAGAAGACTGATGGTCCACATATTCATTCCAATTGTGAACAACTTTTTCTCCTTGGACAGAGAAGAGTCTACCATGGTTATCTTTAGTGGTATTTATTGTCAACAATATGACATATTGGGGCTATGTAAAAAATAACATTTTGGCTAAACCAAGAGGGTTCAATATTCTATATTTTGTACAGTTAGGAAAACAGAAAATGTCTGACTAAAAATTATTAAGAAACCATTAGTAGAAATAAGAATCTTTTGACCTTTCACCTTTACAGTCAAGTCAAGACATTTTTAGGACATATTTAAGTTTCTTATCAGTCTGTTTCCTTTTATAAAAAGTTATTTCTGACACGGGTCCAAGACCATACATATGGGGTGGGAGTCAATAACCTATTTGATCAAACCCTACTGAGAAGGAAATCAAATGCAAACCAAACAAGGAACATATGAAGATGCAAGGAACATATTAAGCATGCTGTGTGGCACTCCACCAAATCCACTAACAATTGTTATTTTGAACTTACATTCAAGGTTAGGAGATTCCACCTTCTCAAATCCTTTCAGCATTTCTTCTTCTGTTGTTTCTTCTTGGGTTTCACTCAGCTTCTTCATTCGTTCAAGTAAAGCTTCAACTCCTCCCTCAAAGCATTCATAAGACTGTTAAGAAATACAATAATTTGGACTTATTGAAAAAAAGCCTACACAAATTAGAGGTTTATGGAAGAGAGAAATCAAACTGACAGCTGACAAGGTTTTAACAATGTGCTGACTAAAAATGGTTTTTCTGGGCATGGAAATCAGAAGTCTAATTAAATCTACTATATGGCACCATCACCGCTGAGAGTTGATAAAAATAGGATCAGTCAGTTACTGGGACACAAATGTCATTTCCCCAATATGTGGTACCTAAGTAAGGTATATTTTTATAATTACTACAATCAATGGTTGAATTTAGTTTTTCTTCTTCTTATGACTTCATACCTACCCCTGGAATTAATAAAGTACCAGTTATATACTGAAGTGTTTAGTTCCTAATACATTTTAATGCATTTTCACAAAGAGAATTGAACCCAGCATGCTGTCTTAGTTTGCTACAAGATATTTTTTTCCACCGTAACAAGTATTGACGATGAAAACTAATTTATTAAAAAACTAATATAATTAATAAAATTCAGAAATCAGCTGAATACTTCATACTACTTTTAGTGTTTTAGATTTCAATTAAATCAAAAAGGAGATAATAATGGTGGTTCATTAATTGCATGATTAAATGATTAATAGTGTACCAGAAAAAAAAAAAATCCATGCATTGTCATTACAGAAATTATTTAGTGAAAGAAAAATTAGCAGTTACGCATACGCAGTTGTATGTCACCATGTAAACAGTTACATTTCTCATTTATGATACAATGTTCCTCTACTGAGCTATTTAAGAAAAAAAAAAAAAAAAAAAAAAGTTTCACTTACATTATCTTCCTCTTCCTCTGTTTCTTCTTCACTTTGACAGCCATTTTCACAAGAATCATCATAGTTCTTGGAAGCAGGCAGGTAAGTGAGTCCTTGATCAGCATCAAAATCACAACTAATTCCACAGCCATAAATAAACCCGGACAATGCATGGAAGTGAGAAAGTATTATTAATGCCTGAGTTACCTCAGACACTGACCAGTTGTTGGGACCTTTGGTAAGTTTCTGTAAATTACAAATAAATACACCACATAACAAAATAATATTGAAATCCAGCACAACATTAAATATTCTATATTTTTAACTTTCGGACAAGACAATTCATGATGCTCCAATGATAAGAAAACAACAAAACTAGAAGCTTGGCTAGGTTCTAAGGATCATTTTACAATGAAACAATACCTGGTGTTAGTTGTACAATTATTTATTTTAAATGGTTTATGTAAAACAGTTTTCATTAAATAAATTAATTGATAACCAGATATGTTAATAATGTGAGATGAAATTTGTCTCATTTAAAATGTTGGGAACTGTTTTTAAGTTTGTGGAAATAGTTTAATAATTTTGTTTCTTCAGTTTTGTCAACACTCTACAAGGTCTTTATGGGGAAGGGGAAACGGATTTGAGGAAGAAAGTGAGACATTTTATGCAGGTTTTTCCTATCTATAACCCTTAAATACCATCTCTAGTTAAAAAAATACATTTGTTAACAAGTATTTTGGTAGAGAGGAGGGTGGAGGATTGAGACATTTTATGCCGGTTTTTTGTTTTACAGTTAACCCATAAATTTCCTACTCTGCCTCACTCTTAGCTACTAAATAGCTACCACCGTTCCTACTTCATGACCTGAATACATGACATTAAAAAGGAAAGGTATCTATTCTAGTTATTACACACACACAAACACTATTAGAGAGAGAAAAGTCTTCAACATATAGCAGTTAAGTAAAATGGGACTGACACGAATTAATGACCTAAGTATTAAATTACACAAGATTTGTACAATTAATCATAATATTAACTAATCTGTTCACCATCCTCTTGACTGGCCAGCTTATTTTAACAAGTTGTAGAATTGAGTGCTGTGTTAGTGTAATGTGAAGTGGGTGGAAGGGGTTAAAATAATTAATTGAAACTTGCCTCTAATTAGAGAAAGAAAACAAAAATCTCTCAAAGTAAATTTTACAAATTTACAGAAAGGAAATTATGATAATTATTTTCAAGCAAGGACAAATATATGTTTCAGCCTATTTGACCTCGTCAGTAATTTACTGCTGATCAATTGAGTAGAAGATATTGTTGATGAAGTCTAACAGGGTGGAACATGTCCATAATAGTCCCCATTCAAGCTTTCCTTCTCCAAATGTGAATTGACTTCCAGGGATCAATTCTTAATCTCTCCAAATTATCTTCCATTTCCTGTGACAGTTACAAAAAACCTGCCACAAGAATTTTGTCTTCCTTTTCCAACTACAAGGAAAATTTCAGTTAATCTGTTTTTCTTCCAGCACTGAAATTAATTATCCCATAACTTTAAACCTAAATTTACACTAGTTCCAGTTTACCATTGTAACCAGCAGGTCACAATTCAGGGTTAAACATACAACTACTGGCCTTGAATGAAATCAAATTCACTGGAAACTATATTAATATGTTCGACAATTGTGTAAAAGCAAAAAAATCCAGTTTTCCCTGATCAATGATTTATCATTTATTTAATAGTTATGGTGAAACAGTCAATCTCCTTTACATTGATTGGTTTTCTTTCAGGGTCAATAAAAAATCTATACCATTAATAAACTGAGGATGAAGACAAACCAGCTGGCATTATGTACGTCCAGCCCATGCCAGTGTGGAAGGTAGACATTAAATGATGAGGATGATGATATATATATATATAAGTCCACTCTGCTGGGTGGTTGGTGCTAAGAAGGATATCCAGCTGTAAAAATCCTGCCAAAACAGTCACAGAAATCTGGTGCAGGCTTCTGCCTGGCTGGCTCCTTTTGAACCGTCACACCCATGCCAGCATGGAAGGTGGACGTTAAACGCTTATATATACATTTTGCTCACACATATGCATAAACATTTCTCCACTTCAGTTAATGTAGTGTTAAACCAACTATTTAACATTTAACGGAGACAACATTTATTCAAGTGAAGTGACAAGGGAGACCGATGATAAGTCATTCATTTGTTCAGGGCTGTAAGTACTAGATATGTACTGGGGAAATGGTCTCTCCTCTTCATTGGTAAATTTATGGCCTTATACCAAAAGACTCTAAAATAAAAATATAATCTGGAGAAATATTTGTAAAGAGGAATATCACAGAAACCATACCACCATTTTGACTTTCAAAGAGCATAAGTATTTTCATATTTCTTTTATTTATTTGTTTATATTGAATGTGGAACTGTTAGGTTGCTGCTATGTTGGGGGAGGGGTGAAGAGATACTGCTACACGAGAGAGCGAGAGAGAGATTGGTATAAATGTGCAAAGTTTATTCTGTGTAAGCTGCCACTGTAAAAACATGTTTGTATTCTATTTGTTGTAGTTTGGTTGTGTGTAAAGTAAAAAAAGCTAACAACAAGCGGTGGCCTATTTTCAAGGATAACTAGTCGACTAGTCGCAGCTGGTTGGTTGGGAACATTAGAAATAAGAGAAAAGAAACTCATTTAAACACTTTTTTATATACTGACTACAAAAGCCTGTTTACATGCAGATCTATGAAAATACTTAACTCAAACAGAACAGTTTATAAACACACCATACCAAACATATCTATAAACACACCATATACACCACAGTAAATAAATATACTATGATGGCTTTCCTAATTAATTAATTGCTAATTCTAGGTTAATATGATATCAAACACTAGGGGTGAGGAAAGAACTGAATTTTATGTGAAGGCTATATTAATGAAACTGAGTGTTTTTTTGGGAGGTTTTTTTTTTTTTTTCCAGTGTGAAAATTCAAATTGATAAAATTGAAAAAAAATTTCTTGAACCAAGAAAAATTTTAGATTCTCGCTTTACTTTACAGCTAAATATTAGCTGTTTAAATTTTAAATGAATAGAATAAAAAATGAAAAAAACTGACTCTCCACACCTCCAATATTTTGTCTTTATAGGATTGTTAAAATCATGTGAAACAGCAGAAAAATCTAGGAAGGATTTAAAAGAAACCAAAACCAAAGTTGAAAAATGAAACCACAAAATTTGAAACTTACTTCTATATGTGATTTGTTTATCAACCATGGCCTATGGGCAAGCAATTTATTAATTTCATAAAGATCTCGTAGTTTCTGTGGGATGTAATCCAACCCTTTCAACCAATCGGCATTACCGCTCTGTAACAGGAACTCAGTAGCTTGAAGTTGAATGAGGTAGGAACACTTGTGTCGACCAGCAGCCTACATTGGAAGGAACAACAAAGTTTATTAGACTGACTTTACTAAGCCTTATTTAATCATAAATTTAATAAATTAATAATTGAAAACTATATTTTCTGAAAAAAATATGGCAGCCAAATGGTTGAATTTCCTTTTTCTTACACAAACAGATTTATATAGCGTGATGAAGAGGGGAAATGAGGTTTTGTGTCTTGAAGTTACTAAGACCATTTCATTAGCATATTCTTTGTTATATACTACAGCATTCAATTCTACATTTGTTGTAGATGATCTTAGCAACAAACAATACAACTTTCACAGTTCACAGGGCTGGCCAATTCTTTCCACCATGATAGTTTTAAAATTCAATTTTCCATGCTTGTACAAGTCAAGATGGAATTTGTTGAAGCAGATTTCCAATGGCCAGATGCCCTTCTCATTGCCAGCCCTAACCTGTTTCAAGAAAGGTAATAATACTTTCCTTTCTCCATGGCCACATATGTTTTGTATGGAAGATTGGAAATGAATAATGCTCCTTTACAACCATTGCATTATATCAAGACAAAGGGACACAAAAACACATATATCTATATATGCATACATACATACATATACAAGATGAGCTTCATTCAGTTTCCACTCACCAAATCCAGCCATAAGACTGCATTTGTTTCCTGGGGCTACAATAGAAGACACTAGCCCAAGGTGAGGTGCAATGTGAAATCACAGTTGGGAAGCAGGCCACTTAATTAAAAATAAAGGGTACACAGCAGTTGTTTCAAAAAAGCTCACAGGCCCTTCTTACACACACACTTTAAAGGATAGGATGATCATAGCTGGAATATCTGAAGTTGGGATTAAACAACAACAATAACCTGTAAGCAAATGATGGTAGTAGTATTTGAGCACATGACTTGGAGATGAAAATTCTGTGCTGCATCTATTTAGCAGCTTCTGTTGACCAGCAAACAGAACTTGAGAATTTAAAAACAAAGGATTTTCATGCTTTAGAGAAAATGAAAAAATAAAGAAAAAAGACGAAAAGTTTTTTTGTTTTTTTTCCAGAATGTCTTGAGTTGTTAAATGATGAAGAAGAAATACTTACCATTATTGCTATATAATGTCTATATGCAAATGGTAATGGTCCATCAGCTCTCATTAAATGATTCTGAGTCTTGAGAAAACATTCTAAATACTTTGTATGGTAAGCCATCAGGTGTGTTATGTAATCAGAACGATTGTTTGTGATAAACGCATTCACAAAAAGAGTGCGTGTCTGAAAGAACAAGAGAAAAACAACATCCAGTACATGAAATATGCAAATAAAAAAAATTAAAAAAAACTTTCCTAATTCCCCCAAAACTTGGATATGTTGAAGTATAATGGAGATTACTTCCCTACCAAGTAAGGCATTTTAGCATTTCTGGCTTCATCTTGCTTGAAAGTTCTAGAACCTAGAGTGTAGTACAGAAGCAGTAGCAAGGGCAACCAACTGGAAAAATCAGTTAGTAAATTTTTTAAAAAAAGTAAAAATTATAGGAATTTACTTAAACTTTAGTAATTTTGAGTAAAATTTATTGATCCTTCAATAACAATCAAGTTTAATGTTTTTGTCACACAACTATAGCCATGCTGGAACACCAACCAGTTTCTTTCAATTGTTCTGCATCTGTTTCATTTTATTTTACAAATTTGAACATTTGCATATTGTTTGTCAGCCAGGCAAACTGAAACAAGCAGAGTTATGTACCTTACATTCAGGAGAACCAATAACCTAAAAATATTGAAAGGAGTTTCATAGAGTGGAAATTACAGCCACTTTATATAAAACATTGTTAATAGAAATATGTGTTCTAATTACAATGATTTCTGGTAGGCTGAAGAAAAAAGAACCACGTAACATGTCATGGGAATAAGGTAAAACTCTTTTGGAAGGTTGACAGGTCAACTGAACAACCCCAAATTACAGGAATTTGAAGAACTACAATCAGTAACATTGCTGACAGTTACTGTGGAAGGTATTTCATTCCCTAATTGAGTTTACACAGGCAGCAGTGGTTTCTTCCTACCTATCCAAGTGGAAAATTTCAACGGAATAAGATTCCTAACATCAAGCTATTTAGAAATTAGAAAAATAATTCTGCATGTAAGCAGTATTCTATCCAATATTGTTTTAGATAGATGCTTGGCTGGAAAAAACCAAGTAAATTGAACAGAAAAATGGCAGATATTGGCAATAGGATTGGTGGAATCAGTAATGTAGCACACAAAATTGAAGTAATTAATCACAACTTTGTATGTTCTGAGTTCAAATCCCACCTTTCATTTCATCCTTCTGTAGTTGGTAGATCCAATGGTTCTTCCATACCAAATATTAGTGGCTTGTACCAATGTAAGAAATCAATATTACATAAAAGGGTAGAAGATGACATGGCACAAAATTCCTTGTGGTTATGGCTCTTTTACATCCTGAGTTCAAATCTCATGAATGTTGAATAAAATCAATATAAAATCAATAGTGTTTCTCTGACAGAAATCAATATTATGTAGATGAGACTTTATTTTTGTAGTTTGAAATCTTATTGCAATGAACTCAATTGTAAAAGAAATATTAGCAGGAAGATGACTGTACATCTACTGCTGTTCAATACATTCTAACAGTTCAGCTAGTTGTTGTTTGTCCCCAGTCAAGCAGTGCCATAAACAAAGACATTCTATCTGTACCCAACCCTTTTTTCCTATAAGATAGTGGGGGTGCCATTTCTAGCATGCAGAGTGACTCCTTGGCGGTATGGTGGTTGGTTTATTTACCTATCAGGAAGGCTGAGGGAAAACATCAGCAAGAAATGTAACCTAGGAGAGAGACTGGCAGCAGTCTACAATCACCTAAATGAACTACCAGGTGAATAGGGAAGCTAAGCTTGGGATCACCTTAAAACCATTCCATGGATTAGTCAGTAGTGATTAATTAGATTTTAATTAGACAGCAAAATCAAGTGACCATTAAAGAAAGAAAAAAACCCACAAATACTGACTACATACAGGACCTTATAATTTATAGGAGGGAGTGATGAAAGTGTTTTTTTCTAAAGATAGAATGAATTGAAACCA
The DNA here is from genome assembly GCF_046866305.1 of Octopus bimaculoides. NCBI lineage: Eukaryota > Metazoa > Mollusca > Cephalopoda > Octopoda > Octopodidae > Octopus > Octopus bimaculoides. Next base: position 31,894,156 of record NC_142942.1, read on the forward strand.
GCTTGACATTGGCAGCCCTCACCTAGTGCTAACCTCACAATTTACTTAATCTTTGAAGTATAATATTAGCTTCAAATTTTGGCACAATCCAGCAAGTTCGGGGGCTGGGTGGGGGAGTCAATTACATTGACCCCCAGAGCTCAACTGGTACTTATTTTATTAGCCCCGAAAAGAAGAAAGGCAAAGTCAACCTTGGCGGAATTTGAACTCAGAATGTGTAGACGGATGAAATGCCGCTAAGTATTTTGCCTGGTGTGCTCATGATACTGCTAGCTCACCACTTTACTGTTTGAAGTAATATTAAAGCCAAAAATCAAACACTGAATCCAATTCCATTTATTATTGGAAAAGAAATAAACAAGAACTTTTAACTGTTAAGTTAATTCACAGATTTTAAAAGATGAGAAAGACTATAAAGATAGTAATAGGATAATTTAATGAAACCTGTGGAGTGAGTGAGAGTGTGCATGTGTAACAGTAAATACCGCCATCGTTAGAGAGCGGTCTATATGTGTGTGTTTAACTCTATATCACAACCAGCTGTTCCAAGACATCAACATTGCAACATTAAGTTCTGACAGTCCAGAACTGATCAACCAATATAAAATTTTTTAAAATATGAAATTGTTCACACACGCACATACTGTTAATTCACTGGAGATAAATTATCAATACAATGATATTTCTAATACAAATTTGAAGTCCCTACAACAGAAATATCTTTCCCTTCAAGGTGAACTTGGCTTTCCTAATCAAGAAAAAACATAAAAGAAAACCCACTAAAGTTGCAAATATTTGGGGTAGCCTCCCATCCATAAACACCTTTAAGTAAATCTTTGGGTTCTTTTATGTTTGACATAGAGAGTGTCTGTGTATAGACTGTTATTCACTCCCACCTTCTTTTATATGGTTAATTAGCCTACACGTTTATACCTTTTTTTACATTCTCCTTAGAGTGGGAGATCAAGATATAGGGTTAGAGTGCTGTGGGACATATTTACTGTCAGTACACTGAGGGAACAAAGAGCCCTTGGAGAAGGGAGCAATCAGGACATCTCATCTGGAACTAAACTAGTTCTAGAAATTGGCAAGAAATGGTAAACACTGGTGTCTTTTAATAACAACTGTAACTACTCCTAAGTGGAGAAATGTCAACAGAAAGGAAACTTCTGTGAGAGTTGCTTGATCTTCTAGAAATAACAATCAAAGTTGCTTGATCTTCTAGAAATAACAATCAAAGTTGCTTGATCTTCTAGAAATAACAATCAAAGTTGCTTGATCTTCTAGAAATAACAATCAAAGTTGCTTGATCTTCTAGAAATAACAATCAAATTTCCTTCAAAACACAGCCCACTTTGTTTCCTATTTTAAAGAGGAACACATTGGACAATGTAGTTCAAGATACTTCAGAGGGTCAGTTCTCAAGTCTTCAATCTTTGCTATTTTGTAACCCCTAACGTATGGCTTTATCAATTCCTTTCAGGTCCAGTGTAAAATTAACAGTAAAATTACAATTTAATTCTTTGGTCATTAATAATATCCCAAAGAAATGGCGTCAATAGAATTATTGAAAAAATTTACTTGAAAAATATATAAGAAACAAGGCAAATGACATTAATATATAAAACCTAGTTTCCTTTTGTTTTATAGAGAATTTACTAAATAAATCAAGATAAATGAAAAAAAAATATTATCGATTATTATTAAATCTATAATTAAGCTAGCAAACAAACAGCAGCAACTGTATCAGTTCACTAGCAAAAGAACTGTGTCAAAGCATTAACAATGGCCATATATTATAATAATTAATGCAAAATCTACCACAATGACGTTTGTATATAAAATGAATAAATTAGCTTTAAAAAGAGTTAACTTAATGAAAGATCGGTTTTCAATTAGAGTAGGGCAGAGTGGATTGACCTTGTACCCCTACCGTACGAGAACTGATCCCTATTTTATAGATCACAGAGCCATATAAAAGGAAGAATTCGATGCTGACCGAAAGTTTGTACTTAGGACGAACATATATCTGTATACAAATCAACCCCGGTACGTTACGATACATTTTAGTTATCCGGTACGTTAAGAAAGGTACATTACATCGACCCTGCTATGTTATGGTACATTTTAATGACACTTCAGATATACAAAACGTTAATAAGAAGGAGCATAACTAGTTTGATGATGATTCTTCCAGACGTTAACAAGGGCATAACTACAGTTTGGGGACTCCTTTAAGGCAGTAACAAGAGCGGGTATAACTACAGTTTGGGAACCCCTAAGACGTTAACAAAAAAAGGGGTTAACTACAGTTAGGTGACCCCCCCCACTTAAATTCTCTGAATTTTGCAGACCAATGTTTGAAAGGTGGAAGTGACGATAAAGTATTCAGTAATTTGAGTAATTTCCATTTGTATTGCAGTAAATAAAGTAAAATTTCGCATTGATAATGACTGAATGGCTAAAAGGGATGTGGACAGGATTTTATTTCCGTCAATTTATCATAGTAGCCATCACCTATATCTTCGAAAGTGGAGCTCTGAAATTTAATTAAAAGTTCCACGGTAACTCAATCGAAGGGACATCAAACTAAATATGCTAAGGGGTGGGGAGAACAATTATCCATGGACTCCTATATCCTATTGAGTTTATAATTACCAAGAATCCCCAATTAATTACGGCAAGTGAATTAAATGTGACAATATTTCGTTTTCGAAAGATCGCCTTAAATGTTTGAATATTGTACCAAATGCCAATGCCACAGAATCTTTCTGTAACCCTCCCAGCCTTTTTCTTTTTTTGCCCTTATGCATTATAAAATAAATTTACACATTAAATTCTATAATTTCCATTTGATTAGCTAACAAAAATACTCCTAAGCAATTAAGATTATCAATTATATTTTATAAGAAGAAGAAAAATAATAACATGATTCGCGTTTTAATTTATGTTAAATCAAAGAGAGAAAGAGAGAATATGGGCAATAGAAGAACGTGTAAGATTCCACATCAAGTTTTTCTCTGTGGAAATTTCCAAGCTTGGCATCAAAGCCGTCCCCTCTTTGGTGCTGCTGCTCAGTAAAGAGAGAGGGACGGGGAGAGTGAGGAATGGTAAAGAAGAGAAAATATAAAGAGAGAGAGAGAGAGAGAGAGAGAGAGAGAGAGAGAGCAACAAGAAGAAAGGTAAAATATAATAATAATAAACTGTGAGTGCATGGAGAGTTGCTGCTTACTTTTGTCTATCAGGCTATATAACGTGAATGCGACCAATGAAAATGCAGTTACCGAATTGGTCAGCCAATCAGAACGCTTGGCTATACTTAGCACTGACAACAGCAATCTCCAAGCTGGAAAATAAAAAGCAGAGAGAGAGGGAGAGAGAGAAAGAGAGACTGTAATGGGCAGGAGCGAGAAGAGGAAAGAGACTAACAACTACACAGAGAGAGAGAAAGTGGATGTAAGGAACAAAAAGAGGAGAGAGGGAGGAGAGAAGGTACAGTGCACCCTGCCGCCGCTCCGACACCAATATTATACCCCCTTCTCCAACATTAACTTCCAATACAGAATTTACTCAACACTGTTCCTTTTTATTCTTTATTATGTACTCATATTTGTACTAATATTCCTTTTTGTTACCTCGCAAAAAATCCTTCCTTTCCCCTCTCATATTCTTTCTCTCTCTCACAGATATTTCTTTTCATATTTCTTATTAATCTCTCCTTTTCTTTTTACATTCCCCCACCCTACCTATGCAACTGATTTTCTTCCATATCAGCCACAAGCACGAAAACCGAAGACTTGGTTATTGATTTCTCATGCACACAAACAAAACTAACCGAGGCGAGGAACCTAAACTCAGGAAGAAGGGGAGGATGAGTGATCTCTCTCTTAATTACTCGTCAGGCCAAGATTTAATCAGCGCACAGAGCAGAAATGACAAGGAGTTACAGCTGATTGGAAGGAGAGGATAAATGAATAGAGAAGGAGAGAAACTGAAAGGTGAAGAAGAAAAAGAGGGGTAGAAGCGAGAGGTAAGGCTGAAAGAGAGAGAAATGTAAAAGAAAAAAGTGAAAGAAGATTTCAGTGGGGATTTTCCAGATGTAAAGAACCCTGATAACCTTATATCACAACCACATGTACGTAGTTTCTCAAGATTCTCCCTAGCCACATTCTATTATATATACAACATAGAAATGTTGATTGGTGATAAATCTATACCCGAGAAAAAGTAGAGTTGGAGAGATATTAATTACAAAGGAAAAGTAGATGAAAATGATAAAAAAAATGTATATAATTACCTCCTCGTTTGTTGTGTCAACTGGTACAACCTGTGAACAATAATTAAAAGACCGAACAATTAGAATATATCAACTGCTGATTGTATATATGGGTATATATATATATATATATAGTTTGTATGCATATATATACATATATACATGTGAAGCAAATTATAAACCTAAAGCAATTTAATAAAGACAAGCTTCTGTATTGATGTTTGATGGGAATGTTTAATAAGATACGATTAAAAGCCGTAGGCCACTTGTACTTCTCAGCAAAACAATAGTGATGGACAAGTGGTCATCTAAAATTATGTAATATAATTATAGCAGCTGTCGCAAATTGCTCCAGTTTGAACATTTAATTTTTTTTTCCTCCGACTGAAATCGTTTAGAAGCCAAGACAAGAGGACACAAAGGGACACACTTGACAACATCCATTTCCCAGCAGTGGATCTATGGAATTGCGGTAATATACTCCAGGGTAATTTTATCAGGTAAAGAGCAACAAACTGGTCAAGTAGAGAAGATAGATTGGTCAGGGTACCATAACGTTTCATTAATTAATAACTATCAATCAATTCTAATGTCACTAAATTAGATCTTGGGGTCTCTTTAGGAGCGAACTCACAAGAGACGACCAGCTCCAAATATTTTTCGGCATTTTCTTGGATTGGGTTCGTCTTTAAACACTGCAGATGTAGAGAATTTCAACGAGGAGTCTTTATGTGGTCGCTAGAGTAACTAGAAATAGCAACCTACACTTTACCTTTAAAACAGGTAACACATTGGTTAATATATAGTTCGGGGTGCACTATGTCTAGAAACAGATAGGATGGGCACCACTGGAACGTTTTGACCACAGTTCAATTTAATTGGGGCCCGACTGCACGCTTGAACACAAACATGTAGCGAGGCTACAAGATAAATCGGACTATTTTTCACCAAGATATTAAGCCGGCTTTCATAAAGATTGTAATAAACAACGCCTGAGGCATATATATCCATAACTATATGTATGTTTTGTGTACGTGTGTGTGTGTGTGAGATATATATATATATATATATATATATATATACCAAAGAGCCTGCAATAAGAAAATGTTAAGTATAATGTGATAATCAGTGAAAAGATAACAAACACTGCATTGTGTCAAATGCCACATGATGATAGCATTAATTAAAGAAACAATACGTCATGACAGCTAATTAAAAAAAATAAAGTACTTCCTAAGTAATAAAGAATAAAAAGAAAAAGCCACAAAACAGGGTGGAGAGAGAGAGCAAGCAGAAGTCATGTTCGTGTACCCAACCAACTTTTAATAATTACATTCCAAAGTTCTTGAATCAACGGCAATTACCAGCTGACAATTTGTGATCAAACCGAGATCTGTAGATAAATTTATGGGAATGGAGAAAGTTTTATACTGTATCACAACAGCTAAAAAAAAAAAAAAGGAAGAGGCACACTCCTATTACTATAACTAGTATTACTGTTTAAATCAACCACATTGCATCAGACAGTAAAGAGAAACGGTGGTCGATCAAGGAAGAGATTAAGTTGTGGTCAAGAGGGATCGACTTCGCCCACTTGTTAAAAAATTTCAAGAGAGTTTAACAGGGAAATAAAAAAAATTTGTAATCACGTTTATAAACTTATTTCTACAAATTCGTATTTGTAAAGATTTCAAGAAATTTGCGATGCAAACAATTTTTTTTCAGATATAAGGTTTAAAATGAAAATTAAATATTTTAAAATAGAACGGTAAGTAATTATAATTCAATCAAATTTAAGACGTCAAGTGTAGAGGGGATGATCAATATTGATAGAGAACAAGGAAATGTTTTAGACAAATTTTTGTCAAATGAGACAGAAGACGAAAAGTAACACGGCAAATTTATTCTAAATTTACCCAACAGTAAAATAATGTTAGAAAAATAAGAAACTGCCTTGGTTTCTCTCTAATATATATATATATATATATATATATATAGATATATATATGTAACACTAGATTAAAATTCGGTCAATTATGTTAATTAAGAGTTTAAAATCAATTGTAACATCGGAACGAGGAAAAAAGGTTACCCACAGGGTATTTGAAAGAAAAAGTTCATGAATGCTAACTGGATTGTCGATAGATATACATTAGAAAATGATTGAATTTGTAACGAAACAATATATATAAAGTGGTTGGATTGATGAAGCGTCATTTCATCATCACCGAAAATAGTCGATTGTCACAACCTAAAGTTCACGGATCATTCAATAACGTTTAAATTATTAAAATTAGCCGACCTAATTGGAATAAATTAATTAAAATATGATGCATTTGTATCTTTGTTCGTTTACTCTTTCTTTCTCATGATGAAAAGAAAAGTTAAATATGTAAAATATATTTTTAGTGAATTTAGATTTGAAGGCGAAAATGAAGCCGGCAAAAATGAATGATGGTGCTAAGTCACGTAGCGGCAACGAATGGAATATGTGATGATCAGAGTAAATCAAGGATGTAAAGGATATATATATCGTATACATAACACACTACATACATATATATATCTATGTATATATATATGTATACATGTTAGGTAGATAGATAGATATGTGTGTGTGCGTGTGAAGACAGAGAGAGAAAAAACAGCCGCCTTCTTTATCGATGCTCATTATATATATATATATATATTGCAGAATTTTTTTTAAAAAAGGCAAGCAAGGCACGCTTACTTTTTGTTCGTTGTGGTTTCGATCGGTGACAACTGCCTTCAGAACTCCCATAGTCATTTTTACTGGGTGGATAACAATAATATAATAATATCGTGGAGTGTGCTGGTATCATGAGAAGACGGCCACGACTAAGCGAACTGAGCCGCACTGGAGTGAGTTCGGTGCCTTTATATAGACAGAGGAGGAGAAGGAAGAGGAGGAGCAGGAACAAGACAGCTGGCTGGAAACTAGGTCAGTACAGCGCCACCACTGTTATTACTGTAAGAGTGAGTTGGAGGAGTGCAGAAATAGGGGAAGTAACTCTACATTATGTTAATGAGAAAGGGTGAATATATAATATATAAAGGAGTGAGAGAGAAAGAGAGGGAGAAAGTAGAATAAGGAGGACGAATAAGGAGGTTAATGAGAAAGAGAGAGAGAGAAAGACAACATTATAAAGGAGAATGAGGAGGAGGGAGAGAAGAGCGAATGAAGTGGAGAGTGACAAGAAAGTGCGAAGCTGGAAGAAGAGTTAATGGAGAAAGGGAGAGAGCATTGTTGCTGTGCAAGTGCTTGGTAATTTCTAAGTTAATCGGTTTGTGCTAGTGGTTCGGCTGGTTGATTGGTGGTGGAAGGTAGCCACTAGCTGTGCAGTGTGGCTCACACACCTAGATGGAGAAATGACGTCAGGATGAGCACATTTCTTGCCAAACTTTGATAACATTAACAATGTTAGCTGTCACCCTCTCTCTCTCTCCTCTGACTTCTACCATCACCACGATCATCATAATCATCATCAACAACAGCACTGCTACTGCAGCTACATAGAACATCACTTAACTTGCATCTGCCTTTATCAGTACAATTTACCAATAAATGTATATGTGTGTGTGTGTGTGTGCACGCACTACAAACTTACATGCACACATATTGTACACAATGCATCTGGAAATTTATAGATCAGTTTCCAACCAGATCCGACCATTTTACAGTGAAAGGGTAGAAGAGGTCGGTAGCGGTAGGTTAAATGAGTGTGGAGCCACTCTTGGAGAAGGGGTGGATACAACAACAACATAAATAGGTCAGCATTAATTAAATAAAGCTAATATATCCAAAGAGACAAATAATAATATTTTAATGAAATGATCATAATGATGATGATGAAAATGATGCGTTGACATCTCGGAAAACAGTTTTTTCACAATTCGTTTTATTTCATCTTATCTTATTCTCACAGAAAAATCAATACCACAAAATAAAATTACTGCAAAATAAGGATTTTGTTACATTTTCTTTTTCCTTCTTTCTTTTTCTTTTTCTTAATTAAAGATTGGTTTTCTTTATTCCTTTCTTTTCTACCTTGGAAACATTTTAAAAACAAGGGTATTATACATACATTATATATATATATATACACACACACACACACACACATACACCTGTATTATACGTATATATTTTGTGTGTGTGTGTGCGCGCGCACCAGCATTTTATCTCAAGAAAACGTTTTAAAGAAAACGCGCGCGCACACACGCACAAGTATTCTATTTCTGCGTATATATGTATGCATGTGTGTATATAATATGCATTGTCTTTCGTTTCCTGTATTAAGTGATATATTTTTAAACTGAGAAGGAAAAAAATAAATAAAAAGGAGGTTAGAGATTGTCAATCTTTTTTTTAAGAAAACTAAATTTCTAGAGACAAGCAGGTGGCTAATCTATCATTTGTTTCAGCAAAACAATAGAAGATTGATGGAATTATTTAATGGGATTATTATTATCATTACATTGGCTGAAGTTGTTTAGCCCTTAAACATTCCAGTCGTGAACATCCCCACTTATTTAAAAGGTTGTATTGTATATATAATGTATATATATATATAATCCTGTTCAAGACGATGGTGGTGCTCTTTCTAGCAGACCTGGTGTCCATGTGAGGCTTCCCTCGCTTAGGGGTAGTGAGTAGTAAACTCGGCACGCAGCATCAGCGGGCACAGGTTCAAATCCCAAGGTTGAGCTATTTGATGCTAATACAATTAGTATTTCATGCGAGAGAGAGAGAGAGAGAGGAAGGAAGAGAGAAGTGAGAGGGTGATAGTCCCCATTGCACACACACACTGACCCTAAACTATTTAATGTTTGAAGAATAAGTAGGAATTTTTGGTTTCAATTAAATTTATTGAAGAAAGCAGAAAGACTGACAATAAATTGCTTAATCCATAGAAATAATATTTTAATTATATACAATTTTATACATGTATATATGCGATTATGAGTGTGTGTGTGTGTGTGTGTGTGTGTGTGCGTGCGCGCGTGCGCTAGTGTGTATATTTAATTCAACTGGACGTTCATCGGTTTTATAATATTCCGTTCTGATTTCCTTTACATAATACAGACATACATATTCACACACAAACACACACACATCATCTACACGGTTGTGTATGTGTGGTTGATTTGACAGAGAGAAGGAAGGAAGGGAGTAAGTGTATATTGATCCAATATATTTTCCTGGAAAAAAAAAAAAAAAAAAAAGTATGCAGTGAAATGACACATTTTATGAATTCTAGCCGCAAAAGCTAAACCAAATTCTGCAGCAATGGGTGAGAATGTTAAAAATGTAGAGAAAGTACATTAAGGAACAAACAACAAGGCACTGGAACTTGTCCAACTTGCTTATGATCCAAAAGACGTCAGAGCTAACAACATGTATTATTATTATTATTATTATTATTATTATTATTATTATTCTAAACACTTGGAAAGGAAGGCGAGGAGAGGGCAGTGATGCTCTTCAGTAAATCTGATAAAAAGTGTGAGAGCAGAAAGAGTAGATCAGGGTGAACAATGCACCTTTAGGATGGGGCATTCAGCTGACGGAGTGCATTTGCACGAAGAGAAATAAACTGGAATCTGTGAAGTTTCCTCGATTGGTCCCCTCATCGGATTTTAATTTTGTCTTTTAGTTTTTATGTCTGTTATATTTTATTGTTCTGTAAGCCCCTCCTTTGACCTTGAAATAACTAACCCCTTATCCGTCACATTTGTTCTACTAAATCGTTGTTGTTGTCTAACCTGCAGATTGCCCTAATCCAGCAGACCTATAATGGAAAGTAATCCAGTCGTGACCATCTCGTCTTTTCCGTATGTACAGAGATCCCTGGATCCCATTGTTCTACATGTCGACTTGTAGAGCATGATTTGAGGGAAATCTGGCTGATATTTCTAGCTGGTCAAGTGAACATGTTGAGATTATCAAGTTGGCTCATTTTATATTTGTTCAAACCCCACTGGAGTCAACTTCACCCTTTGTCCTTCCAGGGTCAATAAAATAAGGTACCAGTCAGAGAATGGGGTTGGTAGTAGTGATTACTCCCCCTCCCCTCAAAATTGCTGGCCTTGTGTCTAAACCAGAAACCATTATTAGCTGCTGAGGTCGATTTCGTTTTCATCCTTTGGGTGGCCAATAAAATAAGTACCAGTTGAACACTGAGCTCAATCAATGTAATCAGTTTATCCTCTCTCCTAAACTTGCTGGCCTTGTGCCTTAATTTGAAATCATTATTATTATTGTTACTGCTAAGGCAGCTAGTGGGTAGAATTGTTTGCATACTGGACAAAATGCTTAGAGACATTTTGTCTGTCTTTATGCTCTGAGTTCAAATTCTGCTGAAGTCAACTTTGCCTTTTGTCCTTTTGGGATCAATAAAAAAAAAGTACCAGTTCACCCCTGAAGTCAATGTAATCAACTTACTCACCTCCCTCGAAATTGCTGTCCTGGTGCCAAAATTTTAAACCATTATTATTACTACCATAATTATTAAATATGGTGGCTGTTAGCAGCAAATATGGTAATGTAGAGCACTACTAACATATTACTTATGTGTTGAGATATGTTAAACTTCAATTCTGGCTGCTAAGATCAACTTTGCCTCTCACGTTAATTAACTGGATTGTTGTTGTTGTTGTTTACATCCATCCAGATTGAGTACACATAATTAAAGACCTTTCAACTGTGGCCACTAGTCATTGTCTTCTCTATCATAGTGCATCTTTATCCAACCTGTTGGTGTAATTCAAGGAAGATTTGGATACTAGATCTAGTAAGTCAAATGACTGCATAGAGCTTCTGTCTAACAGAGGTTGGTGGAATGGCAAATTCAGTAAAACATAAGACCTACAATGTATTTCCTCATATTCCTTTCTCATCATCAACATCACCATCATCATTAACATTTAACATCTTGGTAAGGCCAGGGCCCACACCAGGAATTCATAGTTTGTTTTGGCTGGCTTTCTAAGACTGGATGCCCTTCTTAATGCCAACCACAGAGTGCACTGGGTGCTTTTTATGTGGCACCATCACCAGTGTTTTATATGTGGAACCAGCACCTACAAATGCTTTTTACATGTCACCTTGGTTTTTAAGGTCTCGATTTTGTTGTGGTGGGTGGACCTTCTTGAGTACAGCAAAGCATCACATATCTGTCTACATGCTGTTAATGATTCTCTTGGTCCAACAAGATCAGTACTGGTAATGTTTTAAATCTCTCAGATGTGGGATTCACAACCCCAGGAGATATAAGCAATGGCACATAGTGTTTTGTTTATGGTGGCTTTGTCATAACATGAATCTGCTACAAAAACCTGGTTCTCCAGGTTGAGGATTGTATTGCCAAGATTAGTTCCCATCTCACAAACAATTAAGGTTCTCTGGGTCAAAGGTTGATGATGTCATTTGATCCAAAGACCAACTGGAGTTCAGAAGAATAGAGAGAATTGAAGGTATTGGATGTGAAGGGAACGGAAGAAGAAAGGAAGGGGCGCTAAAATGACTACGACTTTCTAAAACTGTATCATGGCAGGCAACTGTTGTTTAAACCTAGGTCAACACTGATTGAGTAAACTTACGACCATTCCATTTCTCTCTGGCTGTGTTGGAATACTTCAATATCTCCTTTATCTAAGATGGGAGGCAAATTGAGCTACTATTTCTAGCGACCACATAGAGGTTCACTTGTTATGATGGCAGTTGTTGTTTAAACCCAGGTCCTCCATGATTGAGCAAACTTATGACCAAATGCATTCCAACAATGACCATCCTGTCCTTTTCCTTTGTACAGGGAACCTAGGACCACATTATCCAACATGTCCATTTCTGAAGATTGTTATAAAATGGCAGTTTGGCAAAAATCAGCATTTACTTTGGCAAATATAACATTTGGAATCCAAATTCTGCCAGATTCCAGCTTTGGTGGTCTTCATCACTTTTCAGTGGATGTGGAGGGGTATGCATGCAAATAAATGGCCAACAATGCTGAAGCTAAGTGTCATGTGGTGGTCATTACATCCATTTACTAAATACCAGTAATATACTTTGTCTGTTTAATCAAATACAATTCCCACTTTTCTTTAAAACAATACTGATGTCAGTAGTGATGGAGTGACAATAAGGAGTAAAAAATGAGTTTAATACCATCTTGTAGTGGATTTATATCTTAGGTTTCATTACGCTCTGAGTTCAGACCTTGATGTGAGTAACTATTATTTATCCCTTTTATTCCTTTTCCAAAGCAGAAAACTGCCCTGCCCCTGTAATGTACTTACACACATGTACACACACATACGACTATCTGGTCACTGAGTGTATAACCCTGAACTGGAAGCATCCAAATTAGTCTTGTGGAACCCACTTCATGCTGATGTAAGAAGAGGAAAATGTCATCATGCGTACATCAACAACTTGATTGCAGACACTGGCCTGGAATGTATCCAGGACCTAAGGGTAGTGATGATGGGCTAAGAAGTGTGGCGGGTGGACTTTGTTGCTGCAGCATGGGTTGGAATCCAGCCATAAAAGAAACACACACACACACACGCACACACACACAGCTGTAACGACTCCTTATCTTGTCGCCTTTGTGGTAGTAATCAAAGATATTGTTAGAAATAGCATTAGAGCATTTGTAGTTTTTGCTTTGACCCTTTATACACCAAGTTCAAATCCTGCATGTGTCAAATTTGCCTTTCCTACCACCAGGTTCCATAAAATAGAGTACCAATGAAGAACAGGGTGGAGGGAGGGGAATGTCAGATGTTATCGACTAACTCTCTCTTCAAAATGGCTGGCCTTCACGCTGAATTAGAAATTATGAAAAGGCTAAAAATAATAGCAGTTAAACCTTGTGGTAATGAAAATTGAGAGCCCACTCCCTTACAAAATTGGAGGCCTTGCACCTACCTAAAAATCACAATCTGAACATGTACATGCATGTGTTTGTGTGCTCGTGTGTGTGTGTGTGCGAGTGTGTATGTGTGAGAGAGAGAGAGAGAGAGAGATGGAGAGGGAGAGACAGAAAGAGGGATTTTAATTATTGCAAATAAATAAACAGACCTGCAAAGTTGGTTGGAAATCCATTGTTTCGAGTCTGTAAACAAAGTTAGAATATGCTGGTGGTGATGGTAGTCGGTAGTAGGTGTAATCATTTCCAGAGAAGTTTATATATATATATATATAATTTTTTTTTTTTTATGGAAGATAGTAAATTCTTGCATCATTAACACAGTTTACATAAGCGGGTGAGCAAATAGATAAAGATAGATAGATAACTGCAAATGTGTTTGTGTGTGAATGACATTTATAAACGCAAATCTGTAACAAATATATATAGTGCTTATATATGTTTTTATACACATATATATATAAATATATATATATATATATATATATATATATGCTTACATATAGAAATATATATACATAGACATAAATATATATATACACATAAATCTACGTAAATATATATATATATCTTAATATACATATACATAAATATATATATATATATATATATATATATACCTAGATACACATATATACCTAAATATACATATACATAAATATATATAAATATATACCTAAATATACATATATATACATATTCATCATCATCATCATCATCATCATCATCATCGTTTAACGCCCACTTTCCATGCTGGCATGGGTTGGACAGTTTGACTGAGGACTGGCAAACCAGATGGCTGCACCAGGCTCCAATCTGATCTGGCAGAGTTTCTACAGCTGGATGCCCTTCCTAACACCAACCACTCCGAGAGTGTAGTGAGTGCTTTTACGTGCCACCAGCACACAGGCCAGTCATGCGGTACTGGCAACGGCCACACTCAAATGGTATTTTTTACGTGCCACCTACACAAGAGCCAGTCCAGCAGCAATGGCGATGACCTTGCTCGAATGTTGTTTTTCACATGCCACCAGCACAAGTGCCAGCAAGGTGACGTGGGTAATGATCACGCTCGAATTGTGTGTTTTACGTGCCACCGGCATCTTGTTGGTCAATAGTATGAGGAGGTTTGACTTCTTGAGTTGCCTGATGAGACATACCGAGCTTGGTTTAATGAAGACAGAACTATAACATAAGATAGGACCAAGTCAATACAGTTCTATCTACTACTGACCAGCAAGTATAATGCTCTGGAAGCCAGGGAAACTGCTGGAGGAAACAAAGCAAGAGACAGGCCAAGTTGTGAGGCAGGCTAAAGATGAGATGACGGGATGAGCTCATCTGTTACCAGAGTCCCAAGTGGGAAAGACTAGCCAGAGATACAGCAGTGGAAACAGTCTAGGTTCCTCCTTCAGGGGCAATACTAACCCTATATATATATTGTTTATCTTTTACATGTTTCAGTAATAGGACCACAATCATTCTGGAGCACCAGAAATCACCCCATTACTTCTCTTCTTTCTTGGTTTCTTCTGTCGAACTGCTAAGTTATGGGAATATTAACAAGCCAACACTGGTTGTTGTCAAGTGGTGTGGTAGGGATAAACACACACCTATGACAGGCTTCTTTCAGTTTTCATCTACCAAATTCATTCATAAGGCTTTGGTCAGCTCAGGCCATAGAAAACAGTTGCTCATGGTTCCACACAGTAGGACTGAACCCAGGGCCATGTCATTGGGAAGCAAACTTCTTACCACACAACCATGCCTGCTCCAGTTAACAAATTTAAGTTAATAAACATTACCAACTACATATACGTAAATATACATAT
>NC_142942.1:31914217-31919217 GCF_046866305.1 Octopus bimaculoides
GATGTATGTATTTAAAAACACAAAGTACACCTGTCGCTGATGAAAATCATCCACCAGTAGCAGCAGCCAGTAAGAATACCTGCTATGCACTTCTGCCTCATTAGGTTCTGTCAGTAGCATGTACTAATAAGTGCAAATTTGTGTTTATGTAATTCCATGGCTTCCTGGTTAACGAACTCAAGCACCCTTGGCACATATCTGGAATCAGAGTAAACCTGAGAGTGTTTCTAAACTACTACAATCCACAGGTCTGCGGCACAGATTCACACTGCCCTATGAAACCTTTACTTCTTATCATCATCGTTTATAACATCCGCTTTCCATGCACTGGTACAAGTGCTATCACAAGTCATTGCCTCAGTGAGGCCTAATGTTTGAAGGTCGTGCTTCACCACCTCATCCCAGGTCTTCCTAGGCCTGCCTCTTCCACGGGTTCCCTCAACCGCAAGAGTATGGCACTTTTTCACGCAGAAGCTGAAGTATGATGGAAGTGAAGGGTGAATGAAAAAGATAGAGATGTGAGCTCAAAAAGCAGTGGGGAGAGGGCAATAAAAGAGAGGTGGTGGGTGTCACAGAGGGCTACCAGGGAAAGGGAGACGACAGACTGTTGAGGTAGTCAAGAAGTTGTGTGTGTGTGTGTGCACATGCACAAAAAGATACACATCAGTTTTTCCATACTAGCATGGATTAAATGAATGAAACGTGTGTGTGTGTGTGGGGGGGATAGGTAGATATACATGTGGGGGGATACCCAAAGGTTCCTGGCTTTAAGAGTGTCACAGAAGGCTTGGTTGGAAGCCCAGCCTTCCAAGTTCTTTTGCAGGGCTTAGAAAAGCTGAAGAACCAGAGTAGTAAGTGTGAATTTGGCAGAGAAATATGTTGAATAAACTCATAATTAACTGATTCTCCTGTATTTTCTTTTGCTCAAAGCCAGGAACTTTTTAGCAGCCCCTCGTATATAGATTAAGCCATCGTTTTATGGCTGGAAGCCTTTCCTCTTGCTAACCCTTACCTGTTTTTCAAGTAAGGGTTCCCTTATTTCACACGTCTTTGAAGGCATGAAGCAAGCGGACACTTTGTTAACAGAAGTGATACAAACAACACCTGTAGTCTGTGACTTTCATAAGGTGCAAAGGTAAAGAAACACACATGTACACATATGCACACACATATGTACACAGACACACACACGTATATATGCACCTATTACAGGCTTTTTTCAGTCTCCAATTAGTAAAGTGAAAAGACTTAGGCTAGTGTGGGATTATTGTAGACACTCGGGCAAGCTGCCTTGTAGTGGGATTGAATCCAAAAACCCTGTGGTTGGTAAATGAACTTTGATACTACGCAGCCATGCTGACACCTAATACATACATACAGATGTGTGTATGTATGTATATACATTTCCCCCTCTCACTCTCTGGGAGAGAGGCACAAGCACATACACAGACATATACACACACGGCAGTAACTTCCGCCTACCAAATTCAATCATAAGGCTTCAGTCGGCTCGGGGCTATAGCAGAAGACACTTGCCCAAGGTGCCACGCGGTGGGACTGAACCCGAAACCATGCAGCTGGGAAACAAGCTTCCTAACCACACAGCCATATATATATTATATATATATACACACACACACACATACACAGATATGCATACAAATACACACGTACACATGCACATACACGTACGCATGCATATACATATATATGCCTGTGTCTAAGTGTGTGGATGTTGAGGAGGTCAGATGTTTGAGTGTAGAGGCTTAGTTCCATCACAAAGAGTGTGTTGGAGTATGAAGAATAAAGCACAAACCATGTAGTACAATAACAATCGATACCACTACTACCACTACTAAAAGAAAAAATAAATAAATAGAATGTCCTTCATGCACCATGGGCTCTTAAGGCCCAGTTTCCCCAAAGTCAGTGGTGTATACATTCTCCATCCCTGGATGGGATGTTGCAGGATCACTAATTCTGGCCATGTGAACTAGAACAATGTGAAAT
The DNA here is from genome assembly GCF_046866305.1 of Octopus bimaculoides. Taxonomy (NCBI): domain Eukaryota; kingdom Metazoa; phylum Mollusca; class Cephalopoda; order Octopoda; family Octopodidae; genus Octopus; species Octopus bimaculoides. The sequence continues at coordinate 31,916,228 of NC_142942.1, forward strand.
GAAAGGTTTTGCTCAAGAACACAATATAATGCTTGGTCCAGGAATTGAAACCAGTCTTATGATGATGAGTGCAACATCCCTACCATTAAGCCATGTGCCTCCACACAACCACTACAAAATTATGACCGCCATTATTAACATTACTAAAACTATGACCACTACCACTACTACTACTACTACTACAACAAACACCACCATCATCATCATTACTACCACCACCATTACAAACACTAGTCACCACATCAACCACCACCACCACTACTACTACCACCATTACGACTACAACCACTGCTGTTACTATTGCCAGTAAGTACAACCTGCATCACTACCACTACCACTGCAGCTATCATCATATGCACCACTACTACAACTACTACCAACAAAAGAACTGATGACATCAAGTAGTCACGTAGGCAGCTAAAGCTTTTCTCCTGCAATACTTTCACAGTGTGTGCATGCATGTGTGCATATGTGCAGTTGTGTGTTTTCCATAAGAGCATCTTTGCATGCATGTGGATGTGTGTTCGTGTGTCCGTGCATATGAGTTCGTGTGAGCATGTATATTCAGGTCTGTATGTGCATATGTATATATGAAAGTGTGTGAGTGTGTGCATGTGTCCATGTCTGTGCTTGTGTACTTGCAGTGTTTGATATATAAATATATATACAGTTAGTTACACACACACACATACATACATACATACATACACAATTTTAGGATTTACTTTATTTTGTCTGCCAAACCAGGCCAAGGTTCCTGAAATGTATTGGGAATGGATATGTTGGGATCCATAAGGAATTGTGTGTTGCATCATTCTAGACACTTCCATAATCTTCATCCCAGTGAAACCCAAATATTACTTATTAAATAAGATGTTTGCTTATGACAGATGACACCTCTCCCTCATATTTACATTTCCAATACGAAAATCAGAAACAAAATCAATTTTATATCTTTAGTCTTACTTCACTGAAATTGGATCAATTGGAGTAGATTACTTTTATATGTAATACTCAATACAAAATACATGTGTAATTTTTTTTTGATAAATTTAATAGTTCACACTACAATTATTTTGAACCCCTGGTTATCTCTCAGCAACGAAAGATCATCAGTGGTCAAAACAATTATATTGTGAACTATTTAAGATTTTAACATCTGTTTTAACATCTCCTTTCCATGCTTGCATGGGTCAGATGGAGTTTATTGAGGCAGGTTTTCTATGGCTGGATGCTCTTCTTGTTGCCAGACTTCACTTGTTTCCAAGCAAAGTAATATTTCCCCAAGTCTAGACATGTTCTCAAAATACTGGAAATAAATGTCACTGCCTATCTGATCATTTTACAACAATTGTGTGATTTGTGTGATGTCAATGTAAGGAAACACAAACATACACACAAACACATTATATATATATATATATATATATATATATATATATATATATATATACACATACAGGCATGGCTGCGTGGTAAGAAGCTTGCTTCCAAACCACATGGATCTGGTAGACAAAAACTGAAAGAAGCCCATCATGTAACCCATGCCAACATGGACAATGGACATTAAATGATGATGATGATGATAATATATATATTTACGTATGTGTGTCTGTGTTTGTCCCTCCCACCATCACTTGATAACTGACATTGGTGTGTTTATGCTCCTGTAACTTAGCGGTTCAGCAAAAGAGGGTGATAGAATAAGTACTAGGTTTACAAAGAATAAGCACTGGACACAACATCTTTGACTAAAAACCCTTTAAAGTGGTGCTCTAGCATGACTACATTCAAATGACTGAAACAAGTAAAAAAATAGTGTGTGTGTGTGTGCGTGTGTGCGTGCAACAGGCTGCTTTCAGTTTCTATCTGGTTGGCCTGAGGGCTGGAGTAAAAGACACTTAGCAAAGGTGCAGAGCAGCAGGACTGAAGCCAGAACAATGTGGCTGGGAAGCAAGCTTCCTACCACACACCATGCTGCATATGTAAATATGTATATATACATATAAGTTAGACCAGGAAGATAGCGAACATGCCTTCCTTAAACTTCAGCTCCCCTCTCTCTCACTCACAACGTCAACTTTCTTAACAAAATCATAGTGAAACCTATGCACAGATACACACATGGCAAATGCAGAGAGAGAGAGATACACATTAAGGTGATGTCCTATATATATATATATATATATATATATATATATATACACACACATAAACCCAATCTGCACTCCTGAAGAGTAATACCATAAAGCCACACACACACACACACACACACTAATCAATATTGACCATAAACCAAAGGACTTATATTAACCAAAACAAATCTGGTCCCCACCCAGTACTATCTACACCATCCCATTTATACATATACATGAGGAGCTGACATTTTCCAGTGGAGCTAAGATAATGCTGATACAATGTAATATTTCATATATTGTATAATTGCACTTCAGCAGTTATACTTTTGGTAAAGTGTTGAAACAATTGTAGTATTATGCAATAAAAGTGTTGCTCATGACATTCTTTTTGCTAAGACCTAGATATAAATTAAGGTGGCAAACTGGCAGAATCATTAACACACTGGGCAAAATGCTTAGTGGCATTTTGTCCATCTTTACGCTCAGGGTTCAAATTTCACCAAAGTTGACCTTACCTTTCATCCTTTTGGGGTCAATGAAGTAAGTACCAGTTGAACACTGGCGTTGATGTAACTGACTAATCACTTCAATCTGACAGACAATACCTATGGACTGGCTTTCTATAGCAAACCACAAGGTTAATTCCCAAATTGAATTATGCACACACGTAATGGGCTTTCTTAGTTTCCATCTTGAAAATATCATTCACAAGACATTTAAGGCAGTAGTCGTCAGAGTGATGGTATAGTACAAGTCAAGCCGCCATGTTACATTTCATACATAACAAAATGATATATCACTATATATATTATTATCTTTGTTATATTATGTTGCAGAACAACTAAGAAAAGA
>NC_142942.1:31924217-31954217 GCF_046866305.1 Octopus bimaculoides
CCCAAGTTCTCTGCACTTGAACTTTAAGTAGCACCAAGGTTAACTTTACCTTATATCCTTTTTAGGTATGAATAAGGATCAGTCAAGTACAGTGGTTGACGATTCTCTTCCTTCCTGTCTGTCTACAAGGCTTTGGCCCATGCAGTGAGACTGAAACCCAACATCATGTGGTTGGGAAGCAAATTTCTTAAGCAAACAGTCATATATACATACAAATATGCACTAACACACACATATAATTTATGCACATTATGTATGTATGTATATATATATATATATATATGTGTGTGTGTGTGTGTGTGTGTGTGTTCCTGCACACACACACACACACACACAAATGGTGATCAATTCCCACTTGCTAGAACTTGACTAGAATGCCTTCTGGAATTTATTTTGGCTCTGTGTAAGCAGAGTTCAAATTCCACAGGTCAAAGTCAACTTTGCCTTTCAGTCTTCTGGTGGGGGTGGGTGGGGGGATGAGATGTTGATAAGTGGTGACCAGGTCAGGGTGGTATTGTTTACCAGGATGGTATTGCTAGCAAGCTCAATGAGATATCTTTCAGTATCTCTTTCAACTGATTGTATCATGTTGAAATTCTGCTCCGAAAAAATATCCTCACTGAGACTTGGCATGGAGTCCAATGAGAAAACAAAAGACTGTTTATGAAACTAAGGAACTCATGATATTCTAAAAGAGCCCTATATATCTGGAGGGGTCAGAAGCTTACTGAATGTATAGTTATTATCTAGTACTCATGTATGCGTGTGGGGAGAGAGGGGTACGTGTGTTTTCATAAAACATTACAGAAATAATAGCAATTTTGAAAATAATAAACCCAAATGGCTGTGTGTGTAGAGGCAGCGCCATGCCATTGTAGACTTCACTTGAGCCTTGTATAATGTCAGCAGCTGTCAGAGACTGAAACACGATTTTTCTCTATTTTCTGAAGAGAAGGGCCAGTCTAGTTATGCTAAGGATGTACTTTCATAAGGAAAGATCTTTGGTGACTGTGAGGCTCAGCAATTTGAGTGATAGTGAGGGATGTAGCTGAGTACCACTCATGTTTAATAATGGTGTGCTGGTGTTTCTTTGATATCGGGTTGCTTTTTCTTTTTTCGTTTTTTTTGGGGGGGGGGGATTGGGAGTCAATTCCGTTAAGAAACAAGGTTAGAATAGCCTCACTGAAGGTCTCTATTCATAGAATCAGTGCAGGTTTAGCACGAAGTGTCTACACTGCATGTGGGTGACGCATGGTTGGGGAGGAACGGAGAGTTGTGTCATCTGCTAAAAGATGTGTTGCTGAATGTGGTGCTATGCAGGTCAATCATATATAAACAAGAGAGCAGAGGCAGAGGGATCGAAATCGAAGGAACATTAGGGTTGACAGGGAGTGGAATAGAAAAGCACAGTCAACAAGTACTATGCTGGTACGATCTGATCAGAAGCTACAGACAAGAGATGAGAGAAGAATAGAGAGTGTGGGTAGGAAGTTTTAATAGACTTGCATGCCAGATATGGTGGAAGGATTTGCTGAAGTCTAGGGCAACCACATCGCTTTTATCAAACTGCTCTGGAGTAAGATCCAGCTGGTAAGTGACATAGAACAGCAGAGATATCAACACCAGTAGCAAAGAAATCTACGTTTTTTAAACGTCTTCAAAGAAAATGAATGTCGATGGCTAACAGTACCACTTCTTAACTTGTGTATATTGGAATCTGAAGGAAGTAAGTATGGTTTCTAAACGCAGACACTTTATGTATGTATGTGTTACAAGTAATCTTCAGTACCGGCATAGAACATAAACCGATATAAGAAAGGAAAAGTTTCCTTGACAGGTTTGAAGGATTATTATCCAATGAGAAGTTTAAACTTTGTCTACTGTCTCTTGTCTGTCTGTACTGCATTTTCAACAGGGCACTAAACACCTCTGCCTATTTTACTTGACAGCTGATCCGATAAATAACCGACATACGTACTGTAAGTTCAGACTTACATGACATTGTGTGAGAGAATAAATATTCATTGAAAGTTTAAAATTTGATTTATTCTTCCACAGTATTTATATCTGTGTTAACCACACACAATTTAACAAAATAACAGTGCTATTACTTCACGCACTTTACCGACGCTATTCCACACTCATATCGCTATATATAATTTATATATATATTATATATACATACACACTTTATCGACGCTATTCCAAACACATATCGTTCTATATATATATGTGTATATATATATATATATATATATATATATATATACACACACACTACATATACATACGTAAGTGCGTATATATATACACATAATATTTATCCTGTAAAAAGAAATCAATCCCGCTCGAATGATTTCAGTTTAGAAATATATAAAAAGGATTTTTTAAAATATAAGTAGAGAATTGAAAAAAGATATTAGGGGAAAATATAGGGTGATGGGGAGTGGAATGGCGTTAATGTATGGTGTGATAGGAAAAAGCCGGCTGAAGAAAAAAGAGAGAGAAAAGAAGATGAAAGAGAGAGAAAGAAGGGGAGGAGAGAGAGTAGTAAAGGGAGGGTACTTCAACTGTGGTGGTTATAAATATCAGCTGTTCTGGTACATTCATACCGTCATTGTGGTCGGTGTAACTGTCACGCATAGAAACAACATGTGCATATACACACATATGGAACAGTACACACATACACAACACACAATCACACGGAAACAGCAGAGAAATAAACACACGTATACAGAGAAGCAGTAGACAAATACAAGCATATAGACCTATACATACACACACACACACACAAACAAGCACTGGAGAAATGCATATATATATATATATATATATATATATATATACGTTCATACATATAACACACAGGGGGGAGAGAGAGGAGAGGAGAGGTGCAAAAGAGAAAAGACAATAAAGTACGTGACTGAAAAGATTAACAGTTCCTTATATAAATATATATATATATATATATATGTATGTATGTATTTTATGATGCTGGGGATTAATAAAAGGTGAAACAGGAATGTTGTGACGTTGATAGGTTTTCCTAAAGAAAGGATGATTGGGAGGGGGGCACGAATGAGGTCAGCAGGAAACAGTTGCAGACACAGCAGAATATGCAGAGAAAGAAAAAGAGTTTGGGAAGAACGAAACAAAGAGAAAAACTTGATAGATTCCACAGAAATCGCAGTTTATTAATTAAATTAATCAAAATTAATTACACTAATCAATTAAACTAATCAAAGTAAGGACCAACTATAATAATCTATGAATGAGTTCGTCAATATATATATATATATATATATATATATACACACATATATTGTGTGTGTATGTGGACTTGGCTGGTCGATCGATTAAATGTAAGAAAGAGGGTAGCGAGGAAAACGAGATTGTGAAAATCAAAACGAATAGAAATTACTGCAGCCGAAATTCGAACCCTTTATGATCTTGTCGTGCATGTATAAAGAGAATGAGAAAGAAAGATAAAAAGAAAGAAGGAAAAGATTTGATAAGGCTAATTGTTTGATAAGAAGTTTGACAAAATGTTTATTCTGAGATGTTTAAAGAGAAGCAGCAGCAGAAGAAAGTTTATGTTTTAACAGACTGGAAATTTTCCATTGGAGTTCGTTTACCATAAATGTGAGGAGGAGAGGGGATGAAAGAGATAGAGAGAGGGGGACACAATAGAAAGAGAGAGAGAAAAATAGAGGATCATTTATAGAGGGTTGGCGACAGAAGGGGAGAAATAGAGAGAGGGTGAGGCAAGAGAGAGAAAGAGCATAGGGAAACATGACGGTAGAGAAAGGAAGGGAGGGAGAGAGACAGATATGATAAAACTAGAAAATAAAAGTATATTTTGTCAGTGGAATATCACGACGAGATAAATGAGTGAGGAATGAGAGAGAGAGTGAGATATGCCGGTAGAGTATAGAACAGAGTGAAAAGGAGATGATAATAATAATAATACAGAGAGCGCATGGGAGAAGCCGGTAGAAAATAAAATGGATAGAGAGTGAGGGTGAGAGATGTCAGTTGGCAAAATGGAAGGTAAGAAGAGAAAAGAAATGTAGGAGAAATCAGGTAGAGAAAATATGGATTAGAGATGTTTTAAATATGTTATAGCGGATGAGAAGTTGGGGGTGAGAACTTTGGATAGGAAGAAGAAAAAAGGAAAAGAAATCATTTGTACTGAAAAAGAAAAAAGAATGTATGTGGGTATAGGAGAGAGAGAGAGAGAGAGATTGTGACCCGAGACAGAAGTACTACGACATGTGAGAGAGTGAGACTTTGCCGGTTGTTGTATATATGTGAAAGACGAGAATTTTCCGGAACGAAGAGAGAAGACAGAGCCAAGGTGTTCGACGGTGGGTATATATAATGGCTGAAACAGAGGTGGGGAGTTAAGGGATGTGAAGTTACCAAATTTTGAAGGTGAGAATAAACCGGTGTTAGAGAGAAAGAAAATACAGGAACATTATATATATATGTATATATATATATATATATATATATACATACATACACACATACAGGAACATATGTGTTGAAAGGGAAGAAGGAACGACAAGACGAAATAGATTTGTCGGTATTGAATGGGAGAGGAAGAGAGAAAGAAAATTTACGAAAGAATGAAGGGAGAATAGGCAGAATTTAGCAGTGAAAGATTAGAGTCTATATATGTGTACAGCGAGAGAGAGATTGCTATGTGCAACGGTTTGGTGAAATTGAACCATGTCTCAGGTAGAAAAACGAATGAAAAGGTTAACAAGTGCAACAGAAAAGGGGCAATATGGTAACACGAAAACTTAAGATAAGAAGCTAACAATTCCCCTCCCCACTTTTCTTGTTTTCACCTGTGTTCTCTCAGAGTACCAAAGAACAAGGTACATATTGCTGCCACCTTATTCCAGGCTTACCTGTCAGATTAATCAGCTTATAAGAGGTCGCCTAACCTAGTAAAAATAGCCGCCAATTCTCCCTCGAATCACATCTTACCATCTTAAAGCGGAGAAGAAAGACATAGTGGGTAAAGTAGGATGCGGTACGCTATGACAGGATGATAACAGATGAAACAACTCTAATCAGAGACCTATTCTTTTAGGGTTGAACTAGTGTTCAGCAACTTGTTTTGGATTTTGGGAAATGTTCGAGTTCTGGGTGGAGGGAGGGTGGAACACAATTTCTCATTCATTCGGCTGACATAGAATCTATTTTATCACTTTTAGATTGATTGGCTTTTAAAACCTTTCCAAAAAAAAAGGGGGGGGGGGGTCATAAATTCTATTTTGAATAAAAAGTGCCAGTCTGTGTAACTAATTTTAGTGAAATTTAACTTTTCACTACTTCTGCGAGGAAGAACAGTGAGCGCAATTACCGTCTGAAATTAGGAAGGCAGTAAATGAGTTTGTGTGACATTCATGCCCTTTCTCAAAGACATCAAACAATGTCGAAGGATTAATGCGAAATCTTTACAAACCCTCAAGTTTGAGACAGTTGAACCAACGATTGAACCACTGTGTGAACTCTTAATCAGCTAGAAACAATAACCAAATGTCTTCGCACTCACAGTCCATCATCTTAAACACAAGATAATGTACTCTTAATAAGCAGGATGTTCACAACGGGAATGCTGTTGATCATGGCTCATCTGAATTACGGTTAACAGGAAGCGAAAAGAGAAAACATTGGGGTTTCTTTCAAACAATGAAAAAGCTGTTTCCAGTAAGCAGAATTGGCGACCCGGTTTCGATTCACATATGGAAGGGAAAACTCATTTCTTTTCACTTGAGTTGCGTTACTTTATTGTTGCTTAGTAAGTAAGAAATGAACATCAAAGAAATAGTTTCACATTCTCCTTCCATACAACGTTGAACGAAGCCTTCAAAATCTCAAGTTTTCTCATTTTGTCAAAGTTTTCATATCCAGGTGAGAATGAAGTCGTTTATTTATTTATTTATTTATCTTTTTTTTTTTTTTTGCATCGCACAAGAAAAGTAAATGTTGATTAAATTTTTCAGAAGCAATAAAATAAATTGCATTAAAAAAGAAAATCATAATAAAATGAATGCATGAACAAATGAGGGTCGATGAAAGCAGAGAGGAAAAAAATGAGAATAAGAGGAATCAAATGACAGGAAAAAGTTTGAAAATGAGATGAAAGCCGGAAGAAAACTGAAGAAATTGAAATGTGTGATGACAATTAATAGGAAACAGAGATTAGAAAGGAAAGGAAGGAAGGAAGATAATAGAAGAAATGTTGGCTATGGGTAGATTACAAAAGCAGGGTAAACTGGTGATATTAGAGCCGAGTGGGACTGGAAGAGTCTGAAAGAAGAGAATGAGAATAAAAGTGAGGAGATGGTGTAGACAGAAGGTAACAATGGTGAGAGAGGGCGTAAAAGTAAGCTGGTATAAAAGAGGCTTATAGAAAAGGACGGTTTAACGGGTAGGAAAGAGGTGGTGGTTATTGAGACTGATAGGGCAAGTGTGATAGAAAGAAGAGGGAAAGAAAGAAAACAGAAATAGAGAGCAGGGGGGGGGGTGTAAAAACAAAAAAAGAAGGAAACACGGGGTAGGTAAAAGGAAAAAAAAATGTAACTGAAACAAATAATGATGATGTGAAAAAGAGCGAGACACGGGAGGAGAAGCTAAGGAATAGTTTTATTTTAGCAACTTTGAAAATCGAATTTAGAAAAATTTATCAAAAGGTTATTTTTAAGACAAAAAAAAAAAAAGTTTGCCGAAACTATAAACAATCTTTCTTCGACATGTTTTAAATAAATATCATCAACACTTTCATCAGTGACACTTATTTGGTACAGAGAGGGGGGGGGAGGGACTGACAAGCATTCAAGAGAAAGGGAGAGACAGACAAGCATTGAAGAGATGAACGGAAACAGAGAGAGTGAAATACAGAGGGAGAAATAGAAAATAGAAGCTAAGAGAGAGAGAAAGAAGAGGAAAAGTAAAGAAAGGGAAGAGAGGAACAGTTAACAAATAACAATGTAGAAAAAGGCAAGATTACATGGGGATAGTGAGAAATAGAGGAAGACAGCGAGTAAAAAGTAAGGAAATAAGCGAGAAAGAGTGAAATACAGAGAATGAAAGACACGAGAGAAACAAAAAGATAGAAAGAGAATAAACATAGTAAATCATAGGAGAGAGACAGAAGTGGTGGGAGAAACAGCTGTAAGTTATCGAGAAGACCGGCGGCTTAAGGTGGTTTTCAGGCAAGGAAGCAGCCAGAGTGTGCAAGTATAAATATATATGCGAATAATAAAGTGTGTATATATATATATATATATATGCGCATGGTAAGTTGTATATTTATATATACAAATATATAGATACTTATATAAAGGACTCGACATTTTTCTACCTATACATAACTTCTGTTGATTATTATTAAATAAAAGAAACGTCCATACACGTGTATTTAACTGCATGAATACAATCCCACAGAACTGATTAAGCCCAAAATTTATATTTAACGAACGTACTCTAAGATCAAAGGTGTTCCAACCATGACCATTCCACCTTTGTGAGTATATCATACATTAAAATTTCCAATGTGATCCTCTTCTTTTTCCAGATAGTGAGGAGACGTTTAACGAAAACTTTGCTTCTATTTCTAGCATACTAGTCTTCTTTATTCCAAGATATGTTACAAGTGATTTAGGGCTACACACATAAATATGCATATACACGTGTCTATATGTACATACATAGCAACCAAACAGATGTACATCCATGCATATGCATGAATATATATATACGTGTATATGTATATATCTACATATATACATGCATAAAAATATATATACTTATATGCATGGATATATATATACATGCATAAATATATAGATACGCATATATACATGCATACATATATACACACACAAATATATACGCATATATACACATATACATACATATATATTACACACATGTATATAAATATACACATATATACATGCGTGTATAAATATGCATGAATATATATGTACATATACATCCATGATTATATATATATACATGGATATGTGCATGTATATACATGCATACATATACATATGCATATATATATGCATACATATACATATGCATATATATATGCATACATATAGATATATATATGCATACATATATATACATATGCATATATATACACATACATATAGATATGCATGCATATATATATATACACACATACATATATACAAATATATATACATATGCATATAAATATATATATATATATATATATATATACAAATATACATATAAATATATATATATACAAATATACATATAAATATATATATATATACAAATATACATATAAATATATATATATATACAAATATACATATAAATATATATATATACACAAATATACATATAAATATATATATATACAAATATACATATAAATATATATATATACAAATATACATATAAATATATATATATACAAATATACATATAAATATATATATATACAAATATACATATAAATATATATATATACAAATATACATATAAATATATATATATATATATATAAATATACAAATATATATATACAAATATACAAATAAATATATATACAAATATACAAATAAATATATATACAAATATACAAATAAATATATATATATATATATATACAAATATACAAATAAATATATATATATATACAAATATACATATAAATATATATATATACAAATATACATATAAATATATATATATACAAATATACATATAAATATATATATATACAAATATACATATAAATATATATATATACAAATATACATATAAATATATATATATACAAATATACATATAAATATATATATATACAAATAAATTATATATACAAATATACATATAAATATATATATATATATACAAATATACAAATATATATATATACAAATATACAAATATATATATATATATACAAATATACATATAAATATATATATACAAATATACATATATATATACATACATATAAATGCATATATATACATATATATACATGCATATATATATATGCATGCACATGCATATACATATATACACATCCAAATACTTTCATATATATACATACATGAATATACATATATATACACATCCATATACTTTCATATATATACATACATGAATATACATATATATACACATCCATATACTTTTATACATATATATATACATACATGCATATACATATATGCATATACACGCATACATACATACATATATATATATATACCTATGCATACCTGTGTATATATATATACATGCATATATACACATACACATATATATGTACACATACATATATACACAATATATGTACATACATATATACACAATATATCTACACACAGACACATGTATGTATACATATACATATATACATGCATACGCATATATATATACATGCATATACATATATATCTATGCGTATACATATATAGATGCATATATATATGTACATTCATATATATATATACTTATACACATGCATATATATAAACGTATACACATGCATATATATGCATAAATATACATATATAGTGACGTTTATAATGACTTTAGGTTGTTAAATTGCTAATAAGCCACTCATATTTATATATATAAATATGAGTTATATATAAATGAGATATATAATATGCATACATATATCTTTATACATACATATACGGACATATATATATATATATATATATATATATATATACACATACATGTTTATATACATGCATGCATATTTATATACATGCATACATATACGGACATATATATATATATATATACACACATATATATATCTATATACATGCATACATATATAAACATACATGCATATGCGCATGTATGTATACATATACACATGCTATACATGTATATTAAAGGACACGAATCTTTGAAGTGCCATTAGGCACTTAAGTTTTTCGTGTCTGTTCCGAGTCAGTGATGCCAACTTGAAATAAATGAAGGAATGATTTCCAACATGACGAATTTGGACTTAATCAGGACCCGAGATTTACTTGTAGAATGTGCAGTGGAGAAGTCGAATGACACTCTACCGTGGCATACATGCCTTTTTTTCGGCGACATTAGTGATTTTGTTCTATGAGAAGTTTTAAAAAACGAGGGTGAAATGTTCATGAACAGAAATGAGAACATGTGTCGCTGACTTGATTCTCAGGCAACTTTAAATAATGAATTAATATTTATTTCTTATTGTGATGGCCACGGATTTATATCGGAAGAGATGGTGAGCTGATGAGATTATGTGACATACATGCTTTTCACTTAGGATATTAGCAACACAAAAGAGAAGCGTGAAATTGAATATGTTTATCATTCTTTCAAAGGGTCGATAAGGATTACCTCTCAAATATTGGGGTAGATTTTAATAAACCTATGAAAAAAACCACGTTTTAAATGGAATTTATAGCCGAAAAGAACATGAAGAAAATAATGGCAACAGCTGAAAATATGGAGTGAATGAACGAAGAAGGAAGGAACGGAAGAATAAGAGTGAATTCAAGTAATTTGTTTTATTATTAAAGGAGAGATGATTATTTTTCAGCGAGCCTAGTCCGCGACCCGGTTTCGATTCCCTGTAGTAGCCATTTCCCTTCACAAACGTTGCTAATGTCCTGAAGAAGAAAAAGAAATATGTCACAATCTCATTTCTCTAGTCAAATTATAATGCATCTAAGGTATTGTATCCATGTAAGAAATACGTATTATTACTGTTATTATTTTTTTCTCATTATTATAATCAGCCTGTTGTATCCAGACTTCGAGAATATGCTTAAGTACCCAAACACCACCAGTTCTTCACCCCACAATAAAAATCTGTGGCCGTTTGTCTATGTTTGAAAGGATTATTGTTATTATTATGAATTATCATCATCATCATCGTCATTATTATTATTATTATTTAAAAGAGGAGAGAAAACAAGTGTTTGACTTACATCAATCATTGCAGTGACGCGGGATGTTACACGTTTGTGTTCTGGGCTTTTGAATGAGAGTCCCATTAAAATTGGTCGTTGACAGTGAAAGAAAATAGAATTAACGTTAATAAAACTAATAATACTACTAATGATAATAAAAAATAATGGTGGTAATCAAATGTCTAGTGGTGGAGAGATTCAGGATCACAGTTCGGGTGACGGCTAAACCACTAAATGGAAGTTTCCCCCTTTGACTGTTTTCTCTATTTCTTTGGCTTTTTTCTTCTCCTCTTCCTCCACCTTCTTCTTTCATTCTACTCCTCCTTCTTCTCAAGTGCTACAGCTGATCTTGGCAGCTCACGTTAGTAAGTTAATACATTCATATGACCCGATGATGCAACTCGGAGTAAAAGAGGGGGAGAGGTCAATGATAGCCAATCAGAATGCTCTATTTTTAGTGTGTTATTTCGTTGTTGTTTGTTTTTCCACCGTGATTAACAAAAGCGAAAACAGGAAGAAAAGAGAAATAAAAAGAAAGAGGAAGACAAGGACAAATAGAATCGAGAAGAAAATGAAAAAAAAAAATGCAAAGGAGTAGGGAGAGAATGAAAAATAGTTGAGTGATGGCGAAGGAAAATATAAAAAGGACAAGAAAAATCCGAAACGAAACGAATGATAAGCGAGGTGTAAGAGGGAAAAAAGAGGTGAATTTGGAAGATGGGGCGCAATGGGAAAAGAAAGCGAAAACAAGCAAATAAAAAAACGAAACGAAAGATTAATAGAAGTATGAGGGGAAAAGAATGAGAAAAACGAAAAGAAACATTAATAGAAGACAGAAAGAAAGGGCGGAGGATAAATGGAAAGAAGAATGTTTAGCAAAGGATTTCAAATTTGTTTAACTTAAAAAAATATTGGAGAAGAAAATACATCACAAAACAACATTCAACTAAATGTTTTCTCTTTATTTTCTGACAATAAGTTTATAGAATATATTTAAAACATTTTAAAATTATTGTACAACATAACTTTATAAGAAAACTATATATATTAATTTTAAACACATATATTGTTTTCAGGCTAAACAGCGTGTGTATGTATGTAAATATTTCTGGTTGTGTTATGAATGTATATATCTATTATTGAATGTAAGAGTTTGTTTCTGTGAATGTGCTAGTGTGTGTTTTGGGGAATATAAGTGGCGGAAGTGGGGAAGATAGTGCCCATTGACCCTTTACAGGGAGAGAGGTGTCCTCAAAGCAGTGACCTGACCCGAATGCTTGCAACAGAGTAGACTTTGCTAAGGCTACCCAAAGACCAGGTGGTGGTATTAATCGGGGCGATAGATGAAGTCTACCACTCAACATTGTGTGTAAGAGAGAGAGAGTTAGTTTATGAGCCTCGTTATTTAGTCCCATGTCAGCCCTGGTTGAGCAATCCTTTGATTAAAGGTGTTCCAGTTCTGACCATCTTCTGTTTTCCAGTTTTTTTAAAGATTATAAGGTGTTAGTCGAGCGAAATTTAGCTGCTATTTCTAGCAAGCCGAGCGCTTGTCAAGAGAACCCATCTTCATTTGGGACTGTTGGATGTATGTATATGTGTGTGAGCCCATTGACAGATACATTTGCTTACAATAACAGTCAAACTATCATACACGCACACTTGTTTCAGCAAGTGTGTGATGTAATAAAGTTCAACACAATAACTTGTACTTGCGTGTGTATGTATGTGTCTCTATTAGAATGGACGCGTGTGTGCGGTGACGGCTGTTGCCGTTTGATTTTGGGAACTAGTCCAAAAATAAAATGTCATCATGCCCAATGTTCTGATTGGCTGAAAAATAGGTGTGCAGAAATACCGAACGGTGATTGGTCGAGGAAAAGAGGTGTGTACGTGTCTTGCAATGTGTGTGCGCGCGTGTGTATGTGTGTCAACTTATTAGTCTTATGTATAACGTGCTGTATCCAGGTAGCTTATTATGGAACTTAACGGCCCTTTACATCGCAGGTTCAAATCCAGAGACAGCATTACAACTCTTCATATAATAAAAAATTTCCAACATAGATACTTTTACTTTATCGAATTGCCTTGGATAAGACTGATAGTGTTTCATTGCATAAGTGTATGTATATATGCATGAGTAATAATAACAATAATAATAATTTCAAACTATGGTACAAGGCCAGCAATTTTTTAGGGGAAGGGGCAAGTCAATTACATCGACCCCTATGCTCAGCTTGTACTTATTTTATCGATCTCGAAAGGATGAAAGCAAAGTTGACCTCGGTGGAATTTGAGCTTAATAATAATAAGAGTATATATATACTCCTTTACTGGTTTCAGTCAGACTTTGAACAGGCTAAGGCACTGCCTTGAAAGGAGTAGGCAATCATATATCAATTTCAGTACTTATTTCATTGTCTGGTACTTAATCTGTTCATCTCTTTTGCCAAACATGGATGTAAACTAACCAACACCGGTTGTCAATGTTGGATGGGATGCACAGGTACCTACACATATACGTATGTTTGTGAGTGGTGTGTGTGTGTGTGTTTGAGTGTACAACAAGCTTCTTCACAGTTTCAGGCTATGAAATTTGCTAAAGTAAAAAACACAAATTCACGCTGTTGGACTGAAACTGAAACCACTTAGTTCAGAAGTGAGCCTTTTAAATACACAGCCATGCTTGTACCTATATATTATAATAATGATGGTTTCAAATTTTGGCACAAGGCCAGCAATTTGAGGGGAAGGGTTAGGTCAATTATATTGACTTCCATGCTCAACTGGTACCTTTTGTATCGACCCCAAAAGAATGAAAGGCAAAGTTGACCCTAGCAGCATTTGAACTCATAATGTAAAGACAGAAGAAATCAGATAAACAGTGATATTACAAGGAATTTACAATGGGAGGAATAAAAAGAGAGAGATGAAATAAAAAATATACGTAGTACACAAAATATGTGAACACATGGATTATACAGAGCTTCAAATGCAAATTAACCTCCAGCTAGGACCAATCAAGGAACTCATTCGACAGATCCAATACTTCTCTGACCATCAAGGGCACAAGCTCTCCCCCAACTGTTGTCCACCTGTCTACAGGTGCATGCTTAGTGTAGTTCTATTGACTCTGACCATTTTTGCTGCAGTTATCCACTTCTGGATACATTTGCTGGGGGAGAGAGCCCTCCACCTTTACTTTCCTTTTCAAGTGGAACCAGAAAAAGTCAATGAGGGTTCGACTGAAGTGGAAAGTGTCTGCCTTCAATCTTTTAACATTGTCCACCACACAACCTCTTGCTACAACCACTATTTAGAGGAACACTGTCTGCTCTACCTTGTTAAAGGCAGGAGGCAGGGCAATCCTCACAGTGGACTCAGTTTATAGTCTGGTTTGTCTCCAGAACTTAGCAATGCATGAATGTATGCAATACAATTTCATAGTTTTGAATATTTCTGTACCTCTAGAGTTCATTCTTGCACTGGTAGTACTCCTTCATTGGCACTGCCAGGCCAAAGACTTTTGGAAGTAACCCACAGACCCTGCCTGAAATTCTTTTAAAACAGACTACTTAGTTCATTTTTATTGACATCTGAACTTTCCCTGAGAACATCATTGCCCTTACCCACTGCAAGTTCTCTGTAACAAAAGTGTAACTTCTACTGGTGTGTCTGACAGCATTCTATGTGACATGCACTCAATCTTGGTATTTTTTTTTTCACAGGACTGCAGCTCCATCAACCAGATGAGCTGTAGGAAACTGTATCTTAGAAATGAAGACCACACTTGTTCATTGTCCAGGAAAATCTGCAGGTGGCACAGCTTCAGTGCAGATCTACACATCATTAGTCATGGCATACAAAGCCTGCATTCAGGAAGGCACTAGCAACAGATGGACCCCTGAATAGTGAAATGCATCCCTTTGACAGGAAGCAGAAAAGCAGATACCCCAACTCTGCAAAACTGGCATTTGGGGCAAGACACAACAGTCAGGTGGTGAGTTATGACAGAAGTGACATAGGCATTCATCACCTCTGCTTAATCTTTCAATGATAGCTTTCACTCATTCCATAGAAATAGCATGATATGTAAGTAGTGATGATGGTTGTCTGTGACTGTTTGGTGGATAGAATATCAAAGTAGAGTCATGAGAAGCCACAGTAAATAACAAAAAAGAAAAACAAGGAGGAAGAGTACAAAGTCAACATAATTATGTTTTGAGGTAGGAACAGGGAGGGGGTGAGGGAGAATTCGATATTTTGGACTTTGTGTGTTTTGTTATAAACAGAGGACAGAGACAAGACAAATAATATTGAGAAAACCAAATTGATTACAGTGAGGTAGCATGGTGCAAGGTTGAATGGTGGTTTGTAGCAAGAAGAGTGAGAGCTAAGGGAGATAAGCATGGGAAGGTGTAATGTAGTGTGATCATGTTGTGTGAATATGTGCATGTGGTGCATTACTATAAGGATGGTATGAACAGAATGCAAAAGTGTGGATGGGTAATGTCTGTGTGTGGAGAGATGACGATATTAATATAAGGGATAGTGTTTTTATAGGAAAGCAATATGGAATAATAATCCTGTTGATAAATTAGATGTTCATAATGCAATTCATTTTTGTATAATGCTATGGTATTTTCCACTTGTGGGGAGTACCATAGTGTCACGAATAACCATGGGATTGCACTTAGAAAGTTTCCCTCTTAAGCATAAGTCTGGGCAAGGTTGTTTCTGGAAGATCAGCAGTCACCCATGCATATCAGCCTCCCTTCTCCATGCCACTGATGTTGTCCAAGGGATAGGTAAAGGCCAATACAGCTTGGCACCAGTGACATTGCAACTTATTTCTACAGCTGAGTAAACTTGAGCAACATGAAATAAAGTGTCTTGTTCAAGAACATAACAGATAGTCCAGTCCAAGAATCAAACTCACAATCACAGTTTAACCACTGAGCTATGCACTGTCATACAGATTGTTGTATAAGTTGTATAATGCTGTAAACAACAAAGTGCGAGTACATGTAATAATGTAATGTTCAGAACTGATGTGATAAGCTACTGGCCTGGGTGATCCAGTATTGTATCGGATGCTCAATATAACTGACACTCTGTCAGTTAGGACAATGAGGGTTCCAGTTGGTCCAATCAACAGAACAGCCTGCTCATGAAATTAATGTGCATGTGGCTGAGCACTCTACAGACATGTATACCCTTAATGTAGTTCTGAGGGATATTCAGTATGACACAGAGTTTGACAAGGCTGGTCCTTTGAAAAACAGGTACTACTCATTTTTGCCAGCTGAGTGGAGTGGAGCAATGTGAAATAAAGCGTCTTGCTCAAGGACACAATGTGTTTCTGGAAATTGAACTCATGACCTTACAAAGGTGAGGTGAATGCCCTAATCACTAAGCTATGCACCTTCAGATGTTCAATAGTTATCCTCTAAAAGGATCAGCCTTCAGCTGAGATGACATTTGGGGGAATAGATGGTGTTGTTGAAGGTACAGTTGAAACAATGACATAGGAAAGTATAGACTAAAGTGTTACAATGAGAGTAGGAGATAGGATCCAGGATAGTTACTTGGGTTGCTGTTGGGTTTAAAGGGAGAGAGAATTCAGGAAAGATGTAGAACATTGTGAATTAGATTGGAAATGATGAATTTGTGAGGGACTGTGTTTGGAAAGAGGTAAAATGGGGGAGAAGAGAAGGCAATAAGTGAGAGAACATGGGACAGGAAGGTAGATGTATGGTTGCTAATGGGAGGTGGTGAGATTGCATCAAAAGTGAGAATGTTGATGAAGGTGGAGGCTGATGAAGGGGAATTGTATGTAGAGGGTAGAAGATTTGATGTGAATGGAGTGGGATGAGGTGAAGTTATAGTAGAAGTAGGGGTTGGTGGGTTTGTAAAAGATAGAATTAAAGGCACAAAATAGGAAGTTAGCAGGAGTAGCTGAGATAGTGGGTGTGAATTCTAAGGCAGTTAAAGAGAAAGTGCCTGCTGAAAGTGAAGTGCCTGATATAGTCAAACCAACAATGTTTTCTCACATAACATTTTTCTCTCTTCTAAGTGCTCCCTTTTTGACAAACGACAAATGTCCAAACACTGAATTCTACATCCCCTTGCTTTCTCACAGCATAATTACATTGACTTTGGACTCTTGTTCTTGTTGTTTTGTCTTGCTCTCCTTTAACCCTTGGTCTACCAGAGAAAATGTATGTCATTAATTACCAACTGGGTCCAATGGACCCAATATTTTTCTTTTAATTAAATTTTATTCAAACTACCATTATTTTTATAGCTACATTATATATGCTATCAGATGAATGAAGAATTACTGTTTCTCACTAATTTTGATAAAAAAAAGTACAGCTTACAGAATATATTATAAATTTTAAAAATTACAAAAATACAGAATTACAGCTCTTCATGGCAGTGAATGCAGACAACATTAGAATGTTCTTGGCAAATATGGATATTACAATTCTTGCATGTAGTCTGAATTTTCCTGTCTTTTTTGGGGTCACACAAAAAACATCTTCCTTTTTTCTTTGGCTGAGGAATCTCAACTGAGGTTGATCGTCTTCTTTTCTTGTTTGATTGAGAAATGTTAGCAGAACTAGAAGATTGTTTGTCATGTTCTTGTTAAGCATTAACTCCTGCAAGTTCCTTTCTTAACTGAATTAGGCACTCTCTTCTTTTATCCTTGAAACTTTGCTGTTTAGCAACAATGAAAGCATTCACTGCACTTATATCAATCATGTTGTAGAATATAACCATAGGCCATCTTTGAGTCATTCTTTTGCATGTGTTGTCCTTTCCATCGTATCTAGGGTATCTACTCCTCCTTCTGTTTTGTTGTAACATGTAATAACTTCAGGTTTCTTCTCAGTACTTTTTGAATCAATTGAAGGCTGAGAGTGCATTGTACTCATAAGCGTGACTACATAATTTTTCTTGGGACAATAAGATAAGATCATAGGATCCTTTCGAAATCCAAATATTGTGCTGTTGATTTCTCTTTCTTTTCTATTTATGAAAGCACTTGGAAGTTCAACTCTGTTCTTTCTAATTGTTCCAGCTAAAGTAGTTTTCTTGCTAAGTAGCTTCCGAACCAATCCTAGACTTGTAAAAAAATTATCACAAGTTATATTGCGACCAGTATTTTCAAGTTCTTTTACTAGGCCTTCAACAACTCTTGAACCTTGATTTGTCTCTCCATTTTACTGGGTCTTTTCCAGTGTAGATTTTCATTTCCCAGGCATAAGATGTTTCACTGTTGCATATTGTTCAAATTTTAATTCCATATTTCCCTGGTTTGGAAGGAATATATACCCGGAATGGACAGCACCCTCTGAATGAAACTAATTGTTCAACTGTCATGTATGAACTTGCAACATATCCATCTTGCAAATTCTGATTCCACATTTCAAATACTTCTCTTATGGGCTCCAATTTGTCATCACTTCTCTTTTTTTCTTCTTGCACTAGCATCATCAAAATGCA
This sequence comes from Octopus bimaculoides, assembly GCF_046866305.1. NCBI lineage: Eukaryota > Metazoa > Mollusca > Cephalopoda > Octopoda > Octopodidae > Octopus > Octopus bimaculoides. The sequence goes on from NC_142942.1 coordinate 31,942,718, forward strand.
ATACTTGTAAAATCTGTTGAAATCTTCCCTGGTTCATAATTTTGTTGAATATTGGGCAGCCATCTTCTTGACTCCATAACTGTGTGACATTTTTATGTTTAGATTTATAAACACCTATAAGAATAATCAGTCCAACAAATTTCTTTAGTTCGGAGTGATCAATTTCCTTCCATTTATCTTTGTAAACAACCTGACCTTCAGCATTTGTCCATTCACGAATTACTTCAAGAAGATTCTGGTGCATAAATATTGTAAAACATGTTTCAATGCTATCGCAAGACCTTTTAGCAAAACAGGATGTTCCACATTCTTGGTGCATAATATTGCAAGATGAAGTTCTTACTGCTGCTTGAGTAAGAGGATTGGAATGCCAAACTTCTTGTCTGTCTCTAGAAACATATTGCACATTCATAATTGGGTGGCTTGCAGATAATTATTTTTGAGTATCTTCATCATCTGATGACACAGAACCAAAACTGTCCAGCACACAATCATTTTCACCATCATCTTCAGAACAATAGAAGGAATCACTACTATCTTCTTCCCATTCTTCATTTAATTCCAATAACCTTTTTGATATTTGGTCTTCACTCAAGTTTTCATGTTTAGACATATTGGAAAGCATTACTGAACTATACGGAGCTTGATGACAGACTAAAGGCAGATATTGCTCTCTCATATATTTACACTCTCCTGAAAGTTGATGCTATATACTGTAAGAATTGCATCATCACATATGCATCATCACAGAAATATTGCATCACCCTATAGCAGGTTGAAGGTGATGCAACACCACACAAATTTACAGGAATATTTTCATGATTTTCCCCATTTTATCTAAAATTCAGCAAATAAATTGAATACAGTTTTATCTATTTTATACTTGATAAATATCTAGGAAAATGATATTTTGTTCTGTTTAGAATGACAAGAGTATTGTCTGAATCTAATTCGAGGATCCAATGGACCCATTATGGTAATTATTTTATAAAATGAAATTTTCTAGCTTTGATAAACATACGGAAAATTTCCCGTTTGACAAATAAAAGAGAGTTAAGAAAAAATAAGAGTCACGAGAAATCAGCAGAATCAAATAATATAAACAGGAGGAAAAAAGCAACTGAAAAAAACTGAAAGGGGTCCATTGGAGCTGTTGGTCGACAGAAGGTTAATCTCCATGTGTGTATAATATATATATGTATGTATGTATGTATGTATGTATGTATGTATGTATGTATGTATGTGTGTATGTATGTATGCATGCATTTGTGTATGTGTGTATATGTATGTATGCATGCATGTATGTATGTATGTATGCATGTATGTATGTATGTATGTATGTATGTATGTGTGTATGTGTGTGTGTGTGTGTGTATGTATATGAGTGTGTTGACTTTCTACCTCTTGTTCATACAGGTTGTTGTTTAGTTTTGTGCTTCTCATAACTCAACCATAATACAGATATATATATATATACTTCGTTTTTTAATTTGGTTTGCAAGATTCTTTATGTGAATTCGTGTGTTGAAGCATACTTTATTGTCTGGGGAGAGTCATTCTCTTTTAGTTCCTTATTACTTAACATACACACCACTTCGATTTCCACTCATTTACTTATTTATTTTTTCTAAAATTTTCATGTATATGCATGTATGTGTATGCATATATATATATATATGTATGCATGTGCGTAGATTTGTATGTATGTATTCTGCATATTCGTGTGTGTGTGTGTGTGTGTATTTATGTGTGTGTTTGTGTGTGTACCTCTATCTCTTTGTGTGTGCATGTTTGAGTGTGTCTATGTGTATGAGTTTGTGTGACTATGTACGTGCGTCTGTTATGCATGGATGTGCGTCTCCATATGTGTCCTTGTGTGTGTGTATGTATATGGTCATGTGGTTCAGTCTTCATTTGTGTATGTACATGTGTGTGTGTGTGCTTGTTTGTCCGTATTACCTATGTACTTATCTATCAGTTTATTTGTTTACTTACATATCCATTTACCTACACACACACACACACATATATACGTGTACATAAAAGCCTACTAACAACTCTATCTGTGTATTGACTGTGGGTATTGGGGTATGACTACCTTCTGTGTATATTTCCTATTCAGTACTGGGGATGTTTCATTTATGAGGACATACTCCTGTATTATTCTGAGTGTTGGGTCATTCGGGTGCTTGGATAAAATGCAGATATCAAGTTGTCCCGGTGTGCCTCCATGTTGGTCTTTGGCATGTTGGAAGAGTATGGAGGACTTTTTTGTCACCATATTGTCTCAAATGTACATTTAGTCTCTCCACAATGCTTCTAGATGTCTCACTTATGTATATCATGTTCTTGTCTTTACAAGCAACCTCTATGCAGCTTATGCTGTAGGCTACATTTCTAGTTCTACAGTTAATGCCAGGGTTAATCTTACTGCCATGCAGTTAACATTGGTGCATGTGGTATTCTCAAAGGGGTACGTCCTGCACAGTTGTGATCTGTTGGAGCTCGCTAGCTTTTCAACGATCTTAATGTTGAGTTTGGCCTCCTTTAGAACTTTCCTAAACCTTTGGGCTAGTTCTCCATGCGCTGTGGCCTCTACAAACATTACTTCTTGATATTTGTCAGATTTGTACCACATGCTCACCCTGTTTGCTTTGTCACAAAGTCTTGGTATCTTCTTCTAGTCTTTACTTCTATATCTAGGGCAGGTACCTTTGGTTTCATAACATATAATGTCTTTTTAGTTCCCCTGTATACCTGAACGCTATTTCTCTGATCATATCCAAAGAATTGCATGTGGTGCATGAAGTTCTGTGCATGTTTCTTTGTTTCATAAGGTTTGATATATATATATATAACATATATGTGTTGACAAAAGTCAATCAAAAGTGCACATGGTGAATAATTAGGCTGAATGTAACAGATGTCAATATGGATTTGCAAATAAGCATAAACAACACAATAAAAAAAACAGGAGCAAATAAACTACATAGACAGCTGAAATACACATTCTCTCTCTTTAACACACACACTGCAATACCTGTTACACTTATGTGTATATAAAGTCATTGAAATCATATGCAAGCTGATGACTAAAGACCATGGTGACTTTTCATTTTATATAATGCGTGTGTGTAATATAATTGTTGCTGAATTAGCCAGTAAACAACTATATGAATCCATACATATATATTTATATGCATTCATGCATACATGCACACCTACTTACTTACCTACCTACCAACATATATGCATATGTGTGTGTGCGTGTGCGTGTGTGTGTGTGTGTGTGTGTGTGTGTGTGTGTGTGTGTAAGATTTGCTAGGTCTCAGCGTAGATTTTCTTTTCCTCTTTGGCCCTGAGGACTTCAGGATCTGGTGAATGCAATAATTTAGTCAGCAGTAATACTTGTATAATTAAGTGCAAGTGTTCTCTGCCTTCAGGCAAACATCATCATCATCGTTTAACGTCCGCTTTCCATGCTAGCATGGGTTGGACGATTTGACTGAGGACTGGTGAAACCGGATGGCAACACCAGGCTCCAATCTAATTTGGCAGAGTTTCTACAGCTGGATGCCCTTCCTAACACCAACCACTCAGAGAGTGTAGTGGGTGCTTTTACGTGTCACCCGCACGAAAACGGCCACACTCGAAATGGTGTCTTTTATGTGCCACCCGCACAAGCCAGTCCAGGGGCACTGGCAACGATCTCACTCGAAAATCCTACGGGAGCCAGTCAGGCGGTACTGGCAACGGCCACGCTCAAAATGGTGCATCTCATGTGCCACCCGCACAAGAGCCAGTCCAGGGGCACTGGCAACGATCTTACTTGGCTTGCCGGGTCTTCTCACGCACAGCACATTTCCAAAGGTTTCGGTCAGTAGTCATCGCCTCGGTGAGGCCCAATGTACGAAAGTCTTGCCTCACCACCTCAGCCCAGGTCTTCCTGGGCCTACCTCTTCCACGGGTTCCCTCAACTGTTAGTGTGTGGCACTTTTTCACGCAGCTATCCTCATCCATTCTCACCACATGTCCATACCAGCGCAATCGTCTCTCTTGCACACCACAACTGATGCTTCTAATGTTCAGCTTTTCTCTCAAAATACTTACACTCTGACGGGTATTCACATTGACATTACACATCCAACGGAGCATACTGGCTTCATTCCTTGCGAGCTTACGTATGTCCTCAGCAGTTACAGCCCATGTTTCACTGCCATGTAGCATGGCTGTTCGTACGCATGTGTCATACAGTCTGCCTTTTACTCTGAGTGAGAGTCCCTTTGTCGCCAGCAGGGGTAAGAGCTCTCTAAACTTTGCCCAGGCTATTCTTATTCTAGCAGCTACACTTTCAGCGCACCCACCCCCACTACTAACTTGGTCGCCCAGATAGCGGAAGCTATCGACTACCTCTAGTTTTTCACCCTGGAATGAGATAGAAGTTGTTTCCTGTTTGTTTACACTCTTTATTGCACCTGAACATCTGCCACAAACAAAAACTAACTTCCTAGTTAACCTGCCTTACTGAAAGCTGTCTCTCATCGTCCCATCCAGTCCACAGCGTGACAGCAACCGCAATTAATGTAGGCGCAATGAAAGGTAACTCCAATGAAATTGCTGAAAAACTAGAATGAAAGCATGTAGACATGTGTTGTATGCAGGATGTAAGGTGGAAGGGTTTTATTCTGTACAGGCAATAGTGATTGGATGAGAGTGGGAGAGGCATACTTTTGGCAGACACTCAGGGTTTCAGTTGCACAAGATCTTGCTGATTGTGTTGAGAATGATGAAAACTTTTTGAAAACATTGCGTAGATCTCTGAGCAGGTATTGCCAAACTTTTGGCAAAATTTGATGCAGATTCTCTGCTCAACTTTCTCTGTCATGGTCAATGTGACAATCACACACTACACACCTTCCTTCCTAGCACTGCTGTAAACAGCAGAAGTGAGCTAGAATGTTAAAACTTAATGCACTTGCACAGCAGAGTTCAAGGTCAATCTATGCCAAGTGGCTTCACTCTGTGTGCTTTAGCTTCATTGCTATGGCAACAATCCAGATACTTATTGATCAGACCACATACACATCTTGTGTGTCCATACTTTACACTAGGTTCAGCATACAAAGTTCATGCCTTCTCCTTTTCTTATATGAAACAAGACTTTTTACCTGAAGACACTAGTGTCCTGTTTCTTTCCTACTCACTAAAACATTAGTCTGCAAAGTTTGCTCATTCTAGGTTTAGCTTCTGTACCTGGAGTTTCCTCCTCTATTCCGTTATAGATTTGTAGTTGGAATATTCAGCAGTCTGATCACTATATCTGATGTTGTTATTTGCTAGAGTAGTACCCATGTGATCAACAAGATCTGACCAATCACAATTTTTCCTTGAACTGACTCCAGCAATAATCTTATTTTTTTCATGACTTTTTCTCTGAGTCTGTCCAACTCTATAAATTCAGCACACTTTGGCTACTAGACAGAGAGTATTGCGAGACAGCAGAGATAAGATGACAAACAGACTTGGACAGCTGCTGACCTGAGCTGACAACAACAACCAGCAGCGAACTTGACTACTATTATAATTACACCAAGAAGAATAACAGTCAAACTCTCTCAACATTTTGATGTTCGTGGTAATGGCAGTATTTGTTTTTCTGTGTACGAAACGAATAAAAATTTTGTTTATCAAAAATTTCAACAGATTTCATCATCTTCATTATATAGATCCAACAATAAGGACCAGATCAATAGCATATAGGAATTCCCATGGACTGCCAGTTTTACACTTTTATGATCTTTAGGAATATGATGATTAAAAGACTGAGGACTGAGCTTTGATAGACTTCTGCCTTCACACTAAATTTGTTGCTGAATGTAGTCTTTTTTAGTGATGTTTTTTTTTTTTTACAGAGTATGGTACCCAGGCAAAAGCCTTCTCTAGGTCAATGAATGGCAGCCATAGTGGCTTCTTCTAAACTATTTCTCCTGCATATGTCTCGCTTATAAGATTGTATTTGAACAGCATTTCAACTGAGATAGCCCTATGACTAATAAACTGTGCCATAACCCTCTCTGATCTTCATAGTCTACTCCATCAATTTACTGCTTCCATAATTTTCTCTCTCTAAGTCATCTCCTTTGCTCTTGTAGCAGTTTAAAACATTACTGCTATGCTAATCATTGGGTATAATTCCTTATTATATTGCTTAACTATTTATATCTAGGTTCACCAGATATTTTGAGCACTTCAAGCAATTATCCCTGATGTTCCACTAGCTTCCCTTTTCTTCCTGTCTTTTAATCACTATCAACCACATTACTGTCAACTTGAATTGCTGGTCCTTCTTCCAAGTCAATATGAAGTTATCTCCTCTTTATCTCATGTGTTCTCATCCAACAATCTCTCATAGTAGCACTTCAATGCCTCTTTCTTGTCATCAGCAATTGCACCTTCATCATTTCTGATACACTTCTCTCTGATGATATCTCAGTTCCATCTGTCTCTCTGATACACTGTCTTGCAATCCTAGATACTTCATGTCTCTGATCCTCATGTGTTGTGCATGCATGCATGTGTGTATATGTTTGAATGTTGATCTCTCATGGTCTTACTTGTCACCAATGATTAATACTTATCTTCCTTGTTGACATGATTGGTCAATGAGTACTTTTGAAGATCTTTGAACTAAACAAAATCCCTCACTTGAAAAACAATTACTGGATGGTCACGGATGGAATGCTTTTGATCACAAGTCTATTCAATTGTGGTTGACTTGGGGTTAGACAAGATTTCAAGAAAAAAATTTAATTATTCTAAAAATATTGACACCATACTGCGTTAGGTTCAATTCTACACTGTGGTACACATCATACTGCTTATTAATGTATACACATCGTACAGTTGACTAGTGTATACATATTGTATAATTTATTATTGTGTTCATAGGCACAGGTGTGGCCCTGTGGTAAGAAATTTGCTTCCCAACCACATGGTCCCAGGTTCAGTTCCACTGCATGGCATCTTTTGTAAGCATCTTCAGGAGGTGTTGGTGTGTTTATGTTTCCATAAGATTCATTTAACCAAAAATTCTTCAAGGCAGTACCTCACCTGGCCACAGTCTAATGACTGAAATAAGTAAAAGATAAAAGCTAAAAAATATTGTACAGATTATTATGATACATATATCATACAGTTAATTATTGTGCAGTTTATTACAATACAAAGTTTATTATTGTGCACATATAGTGTAATCTGTTACAACAACTATCACTAAAAAAATACAGGGACAGACTGGGCAGTATATTCCAACATGTTAAGGCTGTAATACTGTACCACATACAGTTAATGACTGCATGTTATAATCTGCATTATGGTTTGTGTGTGGTAAGAAGTTTACTTCCCAACCATAGGGTTCCAGGTTCAATCCCACTCTGTGGCACCTTGGGCAAGTGTCTTCTAGTATAGCTATAGGATGTCCAAAGCCTTGTGAATGGATCTGATTGATGGAAACTGAGAGAAGCCTGGTACACACACACATACTTCACATACATAAATGTATGTATATGTATGTATATATATATATATATATATATATATATATATATATATATATATCTATATATATATATATATATATATATATATATATATATATATATATATATATATATAGTTAAAAAACAACAACAAAAGAACAACAAAGTGAGGACATGATACGGATAGTGTTATTGGACGCTATATATATATATATATATATATATATATATATATATGTATGTATGTTTATATATATATGTATATATACACGTACATATCTATGTGGGTGTCTTTGTGTATGTGTTTGTCCCACACTCCTCCTTACAACCAGTGTTGGTATATTTATGTCCCTGTACTTTAGCAATTCAGCAAAACAGACCAATAAAATAAGTACCATGCTTTAAAAATAGGTACTGGGATTGATTAGTTTGGTTAAAGCCCTTCAAGGTGGTGCCCCAGCATGTCTATAGTCCAAGGCTGAAACAAGTAAAGGATAAAAGAGAATACATTTGTGGAAACATAAACAGAGTACATTTGTGGAAATACCATCAGAGTACATTGTGGAAACATCAAAAGAGTACATTTGTGGAAACCTAACATTTCATCTCTCTTCTGTGTACAGAAATGGCAGTTGGGAATGTAGATTTCATAACAGATTAAGAATTGTGAAGGGCAGACAAGACAAAGCTTGAACCAGTTATAGCAGAGAGTAGTTTTCAGTTTTACAAGTCTTGCTGTGACATTTGTAATTATTTTTTGAAGTCCAGTACCACTCCAGTAGTTGTAATTGGTTCATGGTTTATAAGTGAAATAAGTCATCCTTCACAATGTCTGAAATTTGATGGAAGTTTAAAAGACAATGTTGTCGATGGATTAAGGAAATTAATTAAACTTTTACTGGTTTAAAAGAAGGAACTGAAAAACTAGTGCAGTACAAAATGAATGGTTCTGAGTATAGAATAGAAAAACTATGAACACACAGCAAAAGTCAATAGGGAAATCTATATGATGATGGAGTGCCATGTAGGTAAGGAGTGGGGTGAATGAATTTATCTGACAACCTAATATTACTGCCAAACAGGAACAAATAGAAGAAATCACTGGTACTAAATCAAAAGAAATACAAACGAAACACTGTAACAATGTTAAAATTACTTTTGTCTTTGCTCAGTAAGTGTTATTTTCTATTTGCTTCTATCTAGAAATCAAAGGAAATGACTACTATTTCCTTCAAACTTTGCTTTTGTGACCTGGACATCAATGCTTTGAAGCTGACCTATATTCTATTACATTTCAGACAGATTCAGTGCTAAGTTGCCGAAGAAGAAACATCATCAAAGCAAATATTCTGCTCAATACCACAGATTTGATTGACAGTTACTTGACCTTAACGACTTGAGCTTGTTCCTTAGTGGCTGACAATAGGTGCATCTCTGATCATGAGCAGGAGTAGTGGGGGAGCATCATAGCCTTGTGTTGAGGGATTGTTTGGGGGTTGAATAAATATCATAAAAGCAAAGTTTGAAGGATATAGCCAGTTTTCATACTTTCTAGGGGTAAGCAAATAGGAAATAACTGTTGCTATTCAAAGACAAAAATCATGTTACACAGTGTAATGGATCACAGTGGCTTGCAGTGGTAAAAAACGTGTGATTATCAAAAAACTGCAAAATTTTCTGGTCACTATTGTCTTCCTCTAACATGCTGAGTTCTATGTGAAAACTCTTAGTCACTTCTGCAGAGAAGAGAAAGAAAACTAAAAGACTCAGCTGGCAGTTTGCTGTCAGAATCATTGGCACGCTGGGCAAAATGCTAAGTGCCATTTCGTCCGTCTTTATGTACTGAATTCAAATTCTGCCAAGGTGGACCTTACCTTTCATCCTTTCAGACTCGGTAAAATAAGAACCAGTTGAGCATTGGGGTCGACGTAATCAACTTACCCTCTCCCCCAAACTGGCTGGACTTGTACCAAATCTTTAAAGCAATATTATGGCCTTCCTTCTAAAAGGTAGTGAGCTAGCAGAATCGTTAGCATACCTTGTAAACTGCTTAGTGGCATTTCGTCTGTCCTTACGTCCTGAGTTCAAATTCTGCCAAGGTGACCCTTACCTTTCATCCTTTCAGAGTCAATAAAATAAGAACCAGTTTAGCACTAGGGCCAATGTAGTCGATTTACCACCTTCCCCCGAACTTGAAATTGTTCTGTACTGATTGTGATGTGGCAACAGCAGGATGAAACCAATAAAGAGCTTGTACATAGTCTTTCGACTAGCTATAGTTTCTCTCAAATCATACTTCAATGTCTTAGAAAGGGAAGGTCATAAGTAAACAATAAGACAAGGTGGTCACAACTGGAATAACTTTGGCCATAATCCAATCGAATTAAGGCTCAACTATAACGATAGGAACATAAACTAACGAGGGTGCCTCTGTATGGTCATTAGACCTGCCAGAAATGTCCATCGGAATCACACCCTACCGTCATTAAAAGCAGTACCCTGTCTAGATCTAAGGTAAACTATGACTAACACACACACACACACACAAATTAAACTATTTTTACCTCCACCAAGAAAGGAGGTAATGTTTTCATCGGCGTTGGTTTGTCCGTCTGTGTGCAAAATAACTCAAAAAGTTGTGAACGGTATTTGATGAAACTTTCAGGAAAAGTTGGTAATTACACGAGGAACAGATGATGAAGTTTTAGCAGTGGTCCGGGAATTTTTATGGATTCATTTGTTATATTTACTTTACATGAAGTATTACAATGTTACATTGTAATACTTCATTTGATTATCTCCCTTGAAAACACGTTCATCGTTTCCACGTAACTTATGGTGGCGTTGCTGTTTCCAAAGTTTATTTTCGTTTTTCTATTAGTAATTTTACTCGCGTATCTATCTTAAAATGAGCTGCTTGACAGAGGTCTGCAGAGGATGACACGACAAGCCTTGACTAATGGGATTGACTCAAAAAGCTCAGGCTTTGCTCCCTCCACCGCCGCTGTGAGCTCTATATCATCTGTATGATGTGGAAAATATTCCATCAACATTGCCCATCTTTAAAATTCGTCCGAGGCTTGGCCCCCCCGGCCATCCATCCACTACAGAAATTTTCGTGTCGTATCACAACACTATGACAGAACTATTTCACCTCAATTGGCCCTGCTCTCTTCAACATCGTGCCAGACACATATAAAGGAGGAAAGTGACTTCACAGCATTCAAATGATCCCTAGATGATTACCCCCAACGAATACCAGATAAACCACCCACACCTAGATATGTCTCTGAAAACAATAGTCCTCTGCTTGAATGGGCTACGGTTCCCCAGAGCTGACTGTGTATCTCTTCCAGGTGGTGCTATTAAATTAGACATGGCTTGAGTCAACTTCGGCCGAAACTTATTTAAGTAATCTAATCTATGCTGTAACTTTTTAATCAAAGCATGACAACGTGGGTAGAGGCTGATATCTTAACATTTCTGATGGTCTTAAGTATTAAAAAAATTATTAAAGATTTATATAGAACTACATTCAGAGTATGTCTATAAGGTATTGTGTTTAGACCTGGTTTCTATCCTCAAACTGTTCAGTTTTGTATATGCAATTTTTTTTTTTATAAAGCACTCCAAAATTAGAAAAATCAAAAATCTGCAACAATCTCGGTCCCACGAGTATCGGATAATGGATTTTCAACAGTGTAAAGAAACTAATTGTGGTGATAGTGGTAGGATAGTTGTGGTGGTGATTGTGATATGGTGGTAGTGGTGGTGGCGGTGGTGGTGGTGGTCGTCGTCGTCGTTGTAGTGCTGCTCCTGCTGGTTTGACGGAGGTCTGCACTGTCCGAGTGCTTTTCTAGTTATTCATAAAACCACTTCTACGTGATGAGTGCGTATTATTTAGATTTCTGAGTCTGTATTATTTAAGTTTGAAAACAAATTCTGGCCAGATTGCATCATGA
>NC_142942.1:31961717-31991717 GCF_046866305.1 Octopus bimaculoides
CGGCACTTAATGTATATCGGCTGAATGGACGTCAGTGATTGGTTGAAATTACAGAAATACCACAACTTTAACATGGAATAATTTATGGATTTCTTTTTTTTTTAAGAAGACTAAGAGAAAAAGATGTTTTATATGACACATTCTACCAGTGTTCCAAGTTTCAAAGTGTTTCGTTAATGAAAAATGTGGCCCCCGTTTTAAAAAAGATCCAAAAATGTTATATTCGAAGTTATTCAATGTTAAAAGTTGTCGTATTTTGGTAATTTCAACCAATCACTGACGTTTATTGAGGTGAAAACAATTACTGCTGTGGTTTGTCAACAACACGTTGTGGCGGTGTAATGGGATCTTTTCCCTTGAATAAAATTACTGCCGTTGTTTGTCAACAACAACTTTCAGCGGTACTGTTATTTATGACATCGTTCGTGCGTTTGTACTGGTTTTAGCTTTAGGGTTTTAGGGTTAGGGCTAGAGTATTTTTGCCAAATTTGGTGAAAAATTTGTGGCGGTGTATTGAACAGATTTTCACCAAATTTGGCAAAAATACTCTTAACCCTAATCCTAACCCTAAAACCCTAACCCTAACCCCAACCCTAACCCTAACCCTAACCCTAAAACCCTAAAGCTAAAACCAGTACAAACGCACGAACGATGTCATAAATAACAGTACCGCCGATAGTTGTTGTTGACAAACAACGGCAGTAATTTTATTCAAGGGAAAAGATCCCATTACACCGCCACAACGTGTTGTTGACAAACCACAGCAGTAATTGTTTTCACCTCAATAGACGTCAGTGATTGGTTGAAATTACAGAAATACGACAACTTTTAACATGAAATAACTTCGAATATACAAACTTTTCTTAACAAGGCTAAGAGAAAAAGATGTTTTATATGACACATTCTACCAGCATCCCAAGTTTGAAAGTGTTTCGTTAGAAAACAAATGGTGTCCGCCAATGTGTCTTCTGTAGCCAAAAGAAAATAAATATTTTCGACGATCAGACAGAAGAATCAAGTTTGCTCTGAGCAACGCCGGTCGTGGACGATGTGAGTCATGTCATGCCCCCTCACTTTTCCCCGTAATGTCTTGAAATGAATGCAGCCACCGATACCGAGAGACTGGAGATAGTTGTCAAGCCATGGATCGAGACAGTTCTTATGGGGAGACTGTACGTTTCAGCATGACTCTGCTACTCCTCATACAGGCTGCTAGTTCCAAGAGTGCGCGGCCCAAAATTTTCATTATCATGTTTTCTCTAACAATTGGCCTCCTAGGTCTCCTGATTCAAATATTTTAGACTACGACGTGTGGGACCATTATACCAAGATCTCATTGATGTCTGCTATTGGAGACGTTATGTCCAATATGAATACAGATCACCTGGTTAACACACTTAATCGTTTCAGAAGCCGTATCTAGGCCGTAATCGAGACTGACGGAGGCTTTATTGAAACGCCTTTTGCTAGATGTAGGTAAAAATATGCACTAAATTCTATAAAAAATAGGTTGATTTCTCTTAACCATATTTTTGTTTTCCTTAAATTAAAGTTTTGTTCACACACACACACACACACACACACACACACACACACACACACACACACACACTCACGCACGCACACACACACACACACACACACACACACACACACACACTCACGCACGCACAAACGTTTTTTTTTATTTTTAAATCGAAGTTATGTAGTTGAAAAGGTTACGCTCACGCTCCTAAACATCTCCGAGGTTATCTCAACTCTTGTATGAAACCAATCGGTAAAACGTGCCTGATATCTTGTAGTGTCTTAATAATATATATCTGCGCGCGCGCGCTTGTGTGTGGTGTGCGTATGTACACCCCGCTCACACACACACAACCGTGGTGATAAAGTCCGGACTCCTTGCGCAGGAGTGGCTGTGTGGCATATAGGCGCAGGAGTGGCTGTGTGACATATAGGCGCAGGAGTGGCTGTGTGACATATAGGCGCAGGAGTGGGTGTGTGACATATAGGCGCAGGAGTGGCTGTGTGGCATATAGGCGCAGGAGTGGCTGTGTGGTGACGGATACCTTTGTATCTGGCCAGGGGTTAGTTAACTTTTTTTGTTACCGCCTCAGTATTAAGATCAGGCTGGAGAAGAGGTATCTGTCACGAAGCAGATTCATAAGAAGATGGAAGCCTATGGCGAGGAAGTTGGGAGTGTTTGGCACCAGGTAAGTGGAAGCCAAAAACAAGGGGTCTACCCTGGTGGTCGGATGCCTATTCATCAGGAAAGTCATTACAAATTGCATCTGTAATGAGCAATGCTTTAATCGAACATTGTAAATATAATCAAATTTTTATTGTATATTTAAAATTGTAAATATTTAATCGATACAGCTACTTCACCCCTTTTATGTTTGTCTGTCCTTGTTCGTCCCCACTTTGTAATGCCTTTATGGCAAATATTTATGAAATAAAGTAGCTTGCTTACCAACCACATGGTTCCGGGTTCATTCTCACTGCATGGCACCCTGGGCAAGTGTCTTCTACTATACCCTCGGGCGGATCAAAGCCTTGTGAGTGGATTTGGTAGACGGAAACTGAAAGAAGTCCGTCGTATATATATATATATATATATATATATATATATATATATATATATATATATATATATATATATATATATATATATATATATGTATGTGTGTGTATATGCTTGTGTGTCTGTGTTTGTCCACCCAACATCGCTTGACAACGGTGGTGGCGTGTTTACGTCCCCGTAACTTAGCGGTTCGGCATAACAGACCGATAGAATAAGTACTAGGCTTCCAAAGAATAAGTCCTGGGGTCAATTTGCTCGACTAAAGGCGGTGCTCCAATATGGCCGCAGTCAAATGACTGAAACAAGTAAAAGAATAAAAGAGATATATATATATGCACCTTGGGCAAGTGTCTTCTACTATAGCCTCGGGCCTACCAAAGCCTTGGTAGACGGAAAGAAGCCCGTCGCGTATATATATATATATATCATTTAAAAGAATTCCAACTCTGTTTTTTATGTTTTATTTATATTCTTATAAAATTAATGTGGGATATAGAATATGGAATATATAGTATATATAGTAAAATGAAATGAAGTATTGAATGTCTTATTGAATAAATGAAATATTGAATATCAAATATTCTCCAGTCCATTCAGCTGACAAAAATGAGTAGTACCTATATTTCAAAGGGCCAGCCTTCTTGCTTTCTCCCCGAGAGCTACGTTAAGGGTATGCGTGTCTGTGGAGTGCTCAGCCACTTACGCGCTAATTTCACGAACAGGCTGTTCCGTTGATCGGATCAACTGAACCCTCGTCGTCGTAACCGACGGAGTGCCAATTACAAACTAAAGTTAAGCTTCTAAGTGTCAGTAAATGACTGTTTGTAAATGATTGTGGGTTACTTGTGATAGATAACTCCAGTATTCAAGCATGTGTTGGTCAGATCTCAAAGGCCTATAACAACCTTGACCTTAATACAAAACCAGAAGTATTGCATCAATCCCTCCTATATAGTTTGTACTTCCTCAAATAACAATAAGTCTTACTGAACCGAATTTTAAATATCATAGCAGTATCCCGTCCTCATATGCCTACATTAATGCTGAAGGGTCATCATAAATTGATAAGGTGAGTGCAACCTTTGGAAGATAGCAGCATAATGAGTGGACAGCCAAGGTATTTGCAATGACACCAAAATCAAAGTTTAAAATACCATTATCCTTCCAACTCTCGTCGATGGTAAAGGCAGTGTACCAATCTTACGTCAAAAAGTTTAATCATTTCCACACGTCTTCTCAAAAAAAAAAAGATTTTAAACATAAAATAACAGGATAAAATTCCTGATACAGGTGTTCTCCGGTTTGCTAATGCTACCGATTTCTGTATTAATCTCAAATAAATCCAGTTTATTTGGACTGGATATGTTAGAACTGCTGAATACAGACTGTCGAAGGTAATCTATTATGAGCTTACAAACGGAGGATCCAATGTTGATGCACCGTCTAAATGATTCAAAAATGAGCTGAAAGCAACCAGGAAGCCTACAAGATGAACTCCAACTTCTGGGAAGATCTTACTCTGGAAAGCCTGCATGGAAGAAAGCAAGTAGTAGGGGCTTCAATGTGTTTATTTTCACGTGTCTCTGTAGGAGAGACCAAAAGGGAAACTCGTAAATCAAGCCCTTAAAACCTTGTTATATGCAAGTATCAGTGTGTGGTCTATGACAAATATCTCTTTACCAGAAAGGGTCATCTTGGTCACAGCAGAGCACATAAATAAACAATATTCTGTGGTTCCCTCTTTTCGCCTCCTCTTATTTGGGCTTTGTGTGTGTGTGTGTGTGTGTGTGTGTGTGTGTGTGTGCGTGTGCGTGTTCGTGTGTGCGTGCATGTGAGTGTGTGCGCGCATGTATTTAATTTTTCTGTAGCTGCCAAGTCAGTCAGCCGATTAACTATCGTGTGTGTGTGTGTGTGTGTGTGTGTGTGTGTGAGTGTGTATGTCTTTGTGTCTGTGTTTGTCCCCCTACCATCGCTTGATAACTGATGTTAGTCGAACAAGTCAACCCCAGGAGTTATTCTTCATAAGCCAAGTACTTACTCTATCGTTTTTTTTTTTTTTTTACCGAACCGCTAAATTACAGGGACGTGAACACACCAACATCGGTTGTCAAGCGATGATGGGGTGGGGGAACAAACACAGACACGCAAATACACACACACACACACATATATATATATATATATATATATATATATATATATATATATATATATATATATATATATATATATATATACATATATATATGTGGGAGAATTTACGAAAAAAACAACAGACGAAGACAGGTGGTGTAAACAACAAATGGATGTATTAGTTTAACGCTCGGGAATAGAGAAAGTCTTTAACGTTTCGAGCCTACGCTCTTCAACTGAAAGGAACACAGAAAGAAATAAAGAGAGAAACAAGGAGAAAAAAAATTTTAAAAATAAGGAGAGAAAAAAATAAGGAGAAAAAATATAAGGAGAGAAACAAGGAGAAAAAAAAATATAAATGTAGTGGTCAGCGATCTATCATGGCGAATGTATATATATATATATATATATATATATATATATATATATATATATATATATATATATATATAGAGAGAGAGAGAGAGAGAGAGAGAGACACACAAATACACACACACACGCACACACACACATATATATAACTATTTAACTTTTAACTATTTTTCTAACGCGACTCTCTCTATCTCTATATCTCCCCCTCTCATTCTTCCCTCTACTGTTCTTCACCTCTACCTGTCATTACTATCACACTCTCTCTCTCTCTATCTCTTGTTACTCGTCCTTCGCCTCTCACCGTTACTACTACTATCTCTCTCTCTCTCTCTCTCTCTCTACCTCTCGTTGCTCACTTTTATTCTACTTCCTCCCCTTCTTTTCCCTCTGCTACTCTTTCTCTTTACACAGCCTTGGTCACGTGTGTCCAGCTGCTATTTCTTTTCGTTCTTGGACTCCCCAAGCTCGCACGTACTTCTTTGCCCCTCTTGTTCGTGCTTCACAGCGTTCAATACATACACACTTCACGTCTGGCTGTACAGCCTTTTTGCTTGTTTGTTTATTCACCGTTTCGTTTTCCTGTCTTGTTTTCCGTCCGCCACTACCCTCCACGAAAATAATTTAATTTGTGTTCGTGGGAAGAACCATTTCAACGATGCGTACTGCCTTAATTCTTCGAAACGCCGGTGTTTTAATGGTGGGAGCTGATGAAGGAGATGTTTCTATGTGGCTTGCTTGTTTGTTGTACCTTGTTTATCATTTTGTCCGTATTCTTTTGCCACGTCATGTACCCAGTTATGTATCTATATATACATGTAGATGAAGGTATGTAAATGCATGTACATATATATGCATATACTCATATATTGTTTATATATATCTATTTATATATATATATATATATATATATATATATATATAGATAGATATATCCATACATATATGTACATACTTACATCTATTATGTATACATACATGCATATATAGGTACAGGACATCAAAAAACGTTAAAGGTTTCACGACCACATGTTGCCAGATGGTTACTCAGTGGTATTTGGCGGACCTCTGGGTTTTTAATCTGTTGTCGATGCACACGCGAGCGTTCCGATAGTGCATTACCTTTATGATATTTCTATTTCATAAACTTTACAACCTGAATGAAATTGAGAGAAAACTTAGAGAAAAAGACTTTATTAAGAAATTCAAACCCAAGCTTAACAAACAATGATTAAATTAATCTTATTTGGGGTTTAAAAATCTTATCCCTATAACTAAAACACAAAAAATCTCTCAAATGTCATCATTTCTAAAAATAAACATTGAAAAATTGTTTGACATCATCTCTAAAAATAGCCAAACAACTACTACTGCTGTCCACAGCAATGTATACAAAAGACGAAAGACAGCCAGTCAACTTCAGTTGAAACATTTCTGTCATATGGGACCTTGAAGACTGCTAGAAAGCAGGAGAGTATACTAGTCCTTTAATATTTGATATTCAATATTTCATTTATTCAATAAGACATTCAATAATTCATTTCATTTTACTATATATACTATATATTCCATATTCTATATCCCACATTAATTTTATAAGAATATAAATAAAATATAAAAAACAGAGTTGGAATTCTTTTGAATAATATATATATATATATATATATACGCGACGGGCTTCTTTCCGTCTACCAAGGCTTTGGTAGGCCCGAGGCTATAGTAGAAGACACTTGCCCAGAGTGCATATATATCTCTTTTATTCTTTCACTTGTTTCAGTCATTTGACTGCGGCCATGTAAAATTAGGGCGTCATAGGCAGGAATATGGGTGGATTGTTTAGCAAAAATTCTCCGCTCCCCGCCCACCAGCACTCTGCAACATAGCAGTCTTCTAAACAGTTTCCATCAATCAATTTCTCTCATAAGGCATTATTGGTCGGCCTGGGGCTATAGTAGAACACAGTTGCATTAGACTGCGGCCATGCTGGGGCACTGCCTTGAAGAATCATTAGTCGACCGAATCGACTCCAGTACTTATTTTCTTTTTTGTGTTTTGAAACTGGTACTTATTATATCCGTCTCTTTTACCGAACCACTAACTTACGGGGACGTAGACACACCAGCACCGGTTGTCATGTGGTGGTGGGCGAGAAACAAAGACACACACACACACACACATTCTTCTTTTACGAATCTTTTCCGTTTCGCAGCCAGCATCAATTTCGGTTCGAATTGGTTTCATATTCAGTGTAATGATACACTTTTATAAGTTAATGAATGACATGAAAATCCTTTTTGCTATAAATCAATCAATAAAAAGTTATTGACAATTAAAGCTTGAAAATTTTGGGTAATTTTAGCCAATCGTAAGCCACAGACACATTCATGCTGGTTTCCATAGTAACAAACGGAACATAAGAACGCTTTTGTCTGCGAAAAAGAACGTGATGACAAATATATTGAAACCACTTGTTTTACCTATCTGTTGACAATTGAGCATGTGAATTTATAAACTGGTCAGCAAAATGTTTGTTTTTTTAAAATATTTAATTTGTAATGTGCTATTTTGTTTTTAGATAAATCTTTTAAGTTCGTGCTATCGCATTAAATGCATATTGAATGTTTAAAACTGCAAAAGATGTGTTGTTTACTCGTTTCTTTTTGTCATTGAGTTAGTTGTGAGGTGTGCTAAAAAAATAACAACTTAATAACGTTCTTGGATAAATCTTTTAAGTTCGTGCTATCACATTAAATGCATATAGAATGTTTCAAACTACAAAAGACGTGCTGTTTACTCGTTTTCCGCGCGTAGAATACGAATATTTGCAACACGTGCTATTTTCAGGATGTTGACTACAAAATGTGCAGTCACGCACAAAATGACAGCTTTCAAATTCTGTTTCCTGACTGGATGAAAATGATTAAACTTTAAACCTCTATCACTTTTTAAAAACATTTTTCTGGAAAAAGTGAAATAATTCCAGTATTTCAGCTTGGAAAAGTACATTAATGTGTCAAATTTTAAAATTTTCGATAAGCTTCAATTTTTGAAATGCTGGCAGCCAAACGAAAAAGATCCTCTTTTACTCGTTTCAGTCATTTGACTGCGGCCATGCTGGAGCACCGCCTTGAAAGGTTTTAGTCGAACAAATCAGCCCCAGGACCTATTTTGTAAGCATAGTACTTATTCTATCGGTCAGTTTTGCCCAGCTGCTAATTCACGGGGACGTAAACACACCAACACCTGTTGTCAAGCGATGATGGAGGGACAAACACAGACACAAAGACAAACACTAATATAAAAAGCAGCCTAGGCTGCTTTTATATTAAAAAGAAATAATTTCAAATATTGTGCGGTTGCTTCCCTGATGGCTGACGTACTCGTTATTCGTTGACGCTGGTGCAGGAGGAGGAGGAAATTACACATTAGATGTCGATGGTTGGAAATCGTCAGCTAACTCCTGTTGTGATAGTGTAAATCGTTGTGCAAACTTGTCTAAGGTTCCTTGAATTGTTTTTTTCTTCTTCTCTTCAAGGATTGGGTAATAAGGTGCAATAGTATCTTGACAACACCCAAATATTTTTACAAAACGTTGTACGTTGGATCCATTTCCTCAAATAACGCAAGACATTTATCTAATGGGAAAAAGCCTCTCGCATTTTCTTCAACGTAAAACTATGAAGCTCGGGATCAATGATGCATACTGTATTTTAACATTAATTTTAATATGCTTTACAGATTATATGTTTCTACAGCTTTTTTTATCTATTGGAGACGAATACGATCGTGACCAGTCGAATCAATCCGGAGCTAACAGTACAGTATAGTATGAACGTTATTGCTGTTTTGCCAGGCGACGTAAATTAATACTGTATTTAATATTTATTTAATATTTTAGAAAGGCCGACGTATATATGTACACACACACACACACACACACATACACACACACACACGAAGGGCTTCTTTCAGTTTCCGTCTACCAAATCCAATCACAAGGCTTTGGTCGGCCCGAGGCTCTCGTAGAAGACACTTGCCCTACAAGTGAACTGAACCCAGAACCATGTGGTTGGGAAACAACAAGCTTCTTTGTCAAATGTTGGAATCCTTGGAAAACTACCACACTGGACTGAGTATTTCTTGGGCCCGCTTCTCTTTCCAGCGTCATAAAATACAGCAAAGGGAAAATATTCGCTGATGATTCTAAGCTCCAGAAAATTATCAATGAAGAAGACCGAGCTGAACTCCAGTCTGATCTACATGCTGTGAGTCAATGGACAAACAAAAACAAAATGCAACTAAATGAGGGAAAATTTGAACTGATGCATTTTGGAAGAAAACAGCCATACTCTCTTCTTTCAGGGGAACCACTCATAGCATCTAATAATATCAGAGACTTAGGAGTAATTGTTGACAACAATCTCAGCTGGAGTAATCACATCAACAGTAAGGTCAATATAGCTTGTAGGATGAGCTCCTGGATCCTAAGAACATTCCGGTCCAGAGAACAAGGTGTCATTATTCCTCTTTTCTCCTTTGTACGGCCACACCTCGAATACTGCTTCCCCCTGTGGTCTCCCCATACAAAACAAAACATTTCGAAAATTGAAACACCCCAGAAAGAATTAAGGGCATGATTGATCTCGATTACTGGGACCGCCTTAAAGCACTGAAACTCCATTCTCCCCAGCGCCGCCGTGAGCAATACATTATTTTCACGATGTGGAGAATATACCAAAACATTAGCTTGAAAATTCATCCAAGGCTAGGGCCACGGGCCATACGTGCCTTACCCAATTCAAAATCACAACGCATAAATACACTGCAACACAATTACTTTTCCTCAACAAGCACTGCCTATTTAACATTACCCGAAACAGATCAAAGGAAAAAAGGATCCCATCACCTTTAAACGGAACCTGGACAAATTTCTTCAAGGAATACCGGATAAGCCACCTACGCCTGGATACAACTTACTCAACAAGAACTCCCGACTCGAATGGATCACAATACCATAAAACTCGACTTAAAAAGATTTAGCTAATCCTATCAGGTGGTGCTATTAAGTTAGACATGGTCTGGACCAATCCTTGGTCGAAACATCGGACAGTCACTGTCACTAGCTATGCCGATGATGCAAAATTATCACAAGCAATAAAAAAACCAAGATGACGTCGCAAGCTTACAGCAGGACCTGTATTCGATATACAAGTGGGCTGCAATAAACAACTTTCAGCTTAATACGGGAAAATTTGAAGCACTGCACTATCAATTCAAGAATGCACTATGGCCTGCATGTACAGGACCCGAAAGCACTATAATCCCTGAGTCACAGGCAGTGAAAGACTTGGGGATCAGTGTGTGCAATGACACATCATTTTATGTGTACACTACCAAGATGGCAGCAAAGTGCAGAAAACTGGCTGGCTGGATACTGAAGTCCTTCAAGACAAGAGACCAAGAAACTATGTTGACCCTGTAAAGAACCTTTGTTCTCAGCCGTCTGGGACTACTACTCCCAGTTATGATTAGTACATAGTGCCAAACTAACAACGGAACTTGAAGCAGTCCAACGCTACTACATTAAAAAGATTGAAACAGTGCAGCGGATGAGCTACAGACATAGGCTGAGAAAACTGCAACTTTACTCCTTGGAGCGAAGGCGTGAGAGATATGCAATAATCTACATATGGAAAATTCTGGAAGAGCTAGTACCTAATTTCGGCATTGAATGTTATTCAAATGCCAGAACTGGCTGCCATTGTACCATCCACTCCATCTAAATCCAGGCACTGCAATAGTCTATGTTTCAAAGGCTCACAGCTCTTCAATATCCTGTCACAAAAATTAAGAAATCTGCATAAGGTAAAAGTAGATGTCTTCAAAAAGGAACTAGACAATCCTCCTCTCCACAATACCAGATGAACCAACAGCCCGACGTGAGGTGTACAGACGAGGACAGCGGAATCAAACTCCCTTATACACCAAATGAGCCAACAGCTGGGACAAAGGCACATACAGGGGTGGTGATGTGAAACACTCCAGACTGAGGAAATCAGGAAGACCACTGTGATGCTCCAGCATGACCGCAGCTGCATGGCTGAAACGAGTAAAAGAATAAAGGAATATATATACACACACACGTATATATGTGCATACATATATATATATATATATATATATATATATATATATATATATATATATATAAACACACACACACATATACATATTGTGTGTTGTGTGTATGTATGTATGCATGTATATGATATATCAGCGCACGCTCTTTCGCGCGCGCGCGCACATCCCAAGGAATGGAAAAATATAACAATATACAAGTGTCATTTGTTTGTTTAACGTTTAGTGTTGCTGCTGTTGATGATGATAATTCCCATCTCCCTCGCTGAGATTACAACCTCTATCGTTCTTACAAACATCTCTACATTTCAGCAGCAGCACCACCACCACCACCAGTTGCTACTTTCACAATAACCCACCCCCTATTCATTCATGCAGGCTTTCAGAGAACGAAAGGACGAAAAGGATCAACGTTGTTGTTGCTCGCGGTGGTGGTGGTGGCGGCGGCAATGTTAATAGTGGTAGTAGTGGTGGTAGTGGATGCTGATAGTGGTGGTGTTGGTGGTGGTCGTCATCGTAGTTCTATTAATGATAGTTTTTGTGCAAGTGTTTGGGGTGTTGTTGTTGTTGGTGGTGGTGGCGGTTGTTGTTGTTAAGTCCCCAAGTTATCATTGATCGAGCACAAAGGTATTCCAGGTGTGACCATCTAGTCTATCTCCTGTTCGCAGTGAATCAAACACCACATTATCTAACGTGTTACTGCTCGTAGACTGTTAGGTTAGCTGCTATTTCTCGCTGATCGAGTGACCACATAGGAGTTTAGGCGGAAGTGATGGTGGGTGTTAACTTGGAACTATAACATCAACAATAACAACAATGATTATTATAATTAGACAGAATACTAATTAATGGATTTATCTTGTCTGATAAAACTGAAAAAATAAGAAAGAAAAATAGTGATAAAAAATATAAATCGTTGGATAAAAAAAGGAATTTAGTCTTATCACCATCACCACCACTACCTTCACACCACTATCAATACCAACTCCACAACCATCAATACTAACATCACAACCACCACCACCACCACCACCACCATTCAACCCCACCAGTCACCGAGACAAGCAAACGAGCCTGTAAGAAGAGGTCTTGTCTAAATTCACTCAGTAACCAAATCTCATTCAAATCACCCCCGCTTTTGGAGAATATGTTGCATAATGTAGTTCTGGATACCCTGCACATAAAAAAAATGACAGGGTGGTCACGGCTAGGGAGGCTTAGGTCAACGCAATCACAGCTGGCCTGGGGTTAAACATCAACTACTACTACTACTTTATAAACAGCATTGGCACCACCACCACCACCACCACCATTACACTCGTGACTAATACCACGGACACCCTTACACTAATCATCCACCACCACCACCAACAACAACATAAACCAACCGACCTGCTAGCCAACCTGCCAGCCAACTTGCCAACAAAGATCATGTATTCCAGATTAGCTGGGACCCCCACAGACTCCTATCAACCCCTCAAACTCTTCCTATCTCAGATTCCTACACACACACAACATACACACTTATGCATACATATACTCACAGACGCTCACATATAAATACATATATATATATATATATATATATATATATATATATATATATATATATATATATATATATATTATACACATGCATATACACAAACCCGCAGTGCATTATTCCCTAGGAAAGTCTCGCTGTCTGTGATTGGTCAATATATATGTCAGTTACATCACTCTGAAAGCAGGAAGGGACACTTTGCTAAGAGACAGGGTGAAAGTAAGAACCCTGTTTCTTTTCAATGATTTCTATCAAACAACGTTGTTGCCAAGTTTGTTTGCTGCAGTCGTGGTGGTGGTGGTGGTGTAGATTGGTGGTTTGGGGGTTAAATGTACCACCAGTACCATTACCACTACCCCTACATGCAACATCTTGTTCCCCTTTACCACCAGCATTGCCATTATTTAACACAACATACCACCACAGGAAAGGCGTACATACAGATTCAAGATCACTCCACGATCTATCAGTCTGTCTGTCTGTCTGTCTGTGTCTGTCTGTGTCTGTCTGTCTTTCTGTCTGCCTGCCTGTCTGTCTGTCTGTCTGTCTGTCTATCTATCTATCTATCTATCTATCTATCTATCTATCTATCTATCTATCTATCTATCTATTTGTCATTCTGCCTGGCTGTCTGTGTTTGTCTAACTGGCTGTTTGTCTGTCCGTCTCTTTCTTTCTTTCTCTATCGGTCTGTCTCTATCCATCTGTCTGTCTGTCCAGTCGTCCGTTCGTCCATCCGTCTGTCTGAATGATTATCTGTGTATGATTGTCTGTCTGTCTGTCTGTGTTTCTGTCTGCCTGTCTGTCTGTCTGTCTGTCTATCTATCTATCTATCTATCTATCTATCTATCTATCTATCTATTTTTCAGTATGTATTTTCATCTATCGTGATGTATGTATGTATGTATGTATGTATGCGTACGCATTGAAGATTTACTGAGAAACCTTTCAAATATAGGACTGAATAATTATGAATGAAACGATTTATGACACTTGGCCGGATGTTTCGCTTAAAACCTTATTAAACAAACTTCTCTTGATAAACTGTGACAAGTAAAATAACTGATATTCGATTAGTTTGAATCATATAATTAATGAATATGTGTGCATGAATGAGCGCGCGCGCGCGACAACCAGACACATATGAGTCTCGTAAGGCACATCTTATTTAATTGTGACATTCCGTCGCTTAATCTACAACTAATTGAAAATTATGGTTTTAATCAATGTCCATGTATACATACATACGTATGTATATATATATGTATATGTATTTATTTATATATATATATATATATATATATATATATACATACACACACACACATATATATATATACATACATATATACATACATACATGTGTGTGTATATATATATATGCATGCATATATGAAGTGTGTGTGTGTGAAGGCGTGTGGCCTAGTCATTAGGGTGTTGCAGTCACAACCATAAGATCATGGTTTCGAGTTCTAGATCGGGTTGTGCGTTGCGTACTTGAATTAAACGTTGAACCGTTCACTTAGTTGTGAATGAGTTCCAGTAATAGTTGAGAGCTTAACATTGCGACGGACTGGCGACGCGAAGAAAATAGGATCAAGTCTCGCCTTTACGAATCTTAGGACTTATGACAGATACTAAGGGTTATATAGACTGACTGAAACACACACATGTACGCACGCATACACGCTCGCACGCATGCACACATGCACGCACGCACGCACGCACGCACGCACGCACGCACGCACGCACGCACACACACACACACACACACACACACACACACACACATACATACACGCACGCACAATTTAAAGGTGATGTCCTAAATGCCGAAGTCAAGAAATTGCTTATTTTAGTAAGATTTCTCTCATAATTAAAACGATTCGGCAAAAAAATGTGGCGATAACTTCAAGAAATTACGAGTAAATTCTCGAGTGAATTTGCAAGCTAGGTAAAGGACGATCTATTTGCAGATACGGACATAAGTTTCTGTCCATTTTGCGATTTCATCAGTATAGAACCAATCTTCATTACCTGCCGATCAATTTCTGCAGCTTTACATGGAGAAAAATTGTTTAGTATATTTTTGGTCAGGACTAATTTGCATAATTAAAAGTTAAGCTAGCTAAGAGAAATTAACCCATTCACTAATGCCGTGAATTCTGCTAGGAGAGGACGTACTTAACACTGCACACATTAAATTCTTATGGAAATTGCTGCATGTGCCTATGTGCATGTATGTTTGTGTGAATGTAGGTGTGTGTAAATTGTGTATGTGTGTATTTTTAAACAACAATCTAACAACAAAGACTCACTTATGTAATATAGTGAGTTGAAAAACCGCGTTTAACTGAGATTCTCTTTGCTATTAGATGAAACCCCACCCCTAGGGTGTTTAAAATCCAAAAATAAGGAACAAAGGAGTCAACTCTACTACGACAGTCGATCCATACTTTTGGAAATTTAAGTCATTTTATTTATCTTTTCTTTTACTTTTTCAGTCATGACCACGGCCATGCTGGGGCACCGCCTTGAAGAAGTTTTAATTGAATGAACCAACCACAATACATTATTCTTTTGAAGCCTGGTACTTATTCTATCGGTTTCTTTTTGCCGAACCGCTAAGTTACGGGGACGTAGTAAACACACCAACATCAGTTGTCAAGCGGTGGTGGTGGTGATGGGCAAACACACACACACACACACGCATACACACACACACACACACACACACACACACACACACACACACACACACACACGATGGGCTTCTTTCAGCTTCCGTCGACAAAATCCACTCGCGGCGCGGTTTTAATGGCCCAAGACTATAGTAAAGACACTGAAGGTGCCACATAGTGAGACTGAACCCGAATTTTTAAGCCTCCTGTGTAAAGTAACGGACATATTTGTGCGTTTAGGTTAGCTTAAACCACTGCTCTCGTTTACAGATTTTAAGCTCTCCTGGAGGGAGTTTTAGCCTTCTAATTGCAAGGATAATCACAATGCATTCCATTTTCCAGACTCTGCTTTGTGATTTTAGGTAGATTTAGCTTTTCCTTTAAGCATGTCAAGCGCTCACGATTTCCTCGTTCTCGTTTTAACAACAGGCTTAAACCCAGATTGAACCGGATTATGATCAAATATATATTCTGGTCATGACCATCCAGTCCGATTTTGTTTAGTCATAGTATATTTTATGAATTGTCACTGTTGCTGTTGCTGTTTAGCCCCAGGTCAATCTTGCTCAATGAAAATCCAGCCATAACATGTCTTTATTTCTCAGACATATTGTATCGAAAACTGTGAGCACCGACACTACCACCGCCACCACCACCACCACCACCACCACCACCACCACCCCTGCCGCCGCCGCCACCGCCGCCACTACCACCACTACTACCACTACCAGCATCACAACAGCAACAACGTGACAAGGCAAATCTACGTAGTAGTTGAACCTGCTAGACATAGCAGCCAAATCTGACTGAACTCATTTCGATCAATGAAAAATGCAAGACAAACAGCAATACAATTGGATATAACGGGATCAAGTATCGAAGATAAGCAGAAACCCACCGAATTCTCACCCTATCCCCTTCTTGGAAAGTTTCGCTGTCTGTGATTGGTCAATATATATGTCAGTTACATCATTCTGAAAGCAGGAAGGGACACTTTGCTAAGAGACAGGGTGAAAGTAAGAACCCTGTTTCTTTTCAATGATTTCTGTCTAATAAAAATGTAGCTATAGTGGGGGGGGGATGTACATTGATAATTTTTGGGTTAAAATATACTATCGCTACCATCTCCACCATCCTCACCAACGCAGCCCCCGCCGCCCGCGCAGACCCCGCACAGCCTCGCCCCGCCGTCACGACGACGACGTCATCCCCTTGAAAATAGGTGAAGATAACTCAGTGAATCAGACGTATGTATGTATGTATGTATATATGTATGTATGTATGTATGTATGTATGTATATATGTATGTACATACATTCACACACACACATCTCTATGTTTATGCATGCATGTATACATGCATACATAATACAGATATATATATGTATATATATATATGTATATAAATATATAGTTTTAGAGAAAAGAAGTTTCAATTTATATATAAAGCTCAATTTAATTTTAATTTTTTATAAATTGATTTGAATTGAGTTTTTACCTGTAATTTTGGATTTTGTCCCTGATATTATTATTAGATAGGTAGAGATAGAGAGAGAGAGAGAGAGAGAGAGAGAGAGAGAGAGAGAGAGAGAGAGAGAGTTACAAAGACGCACACATTCGTGCATATGTATCTGCGTTTGTGTGTGTATGGAAGCATGTATGTGTATACATATATGTAATTTTGTGTGCATGTGTGTAGATTATAGTGGTTAGGGCAGCGGACTCGCGGCCGTAGGATCGCGGTTTCGATTCCCAGACCGGTTGTTGTGAGTGTTTATTGAGCAAAAACACCTAAAGTTCCACGAGGCTCCAACAAGGGATGGTGGCGAACCCTGTTGTACTCTTTCACCACAACTTTCTCTAACTCTTTTTTCATGTTTCTGTTGTACATGTATTTCAAAGGGCCAGCTTTGTCACACTCTGTGTCACGCTGAATCTCCCCGAGAACTACATATATATATATATATATATATATTTACTCTTTTACTTGTTTCAGTCATTTGACTGCAGCCATGCTGGAGCACCGCCTTTTAGTCGATCAAATCGACCCCAGGACTTATTCTTTGGAAGCCTAATACTTATTCTATCGGTCTCTTTTGCCGAACCGCTAAGTTACGGGGACGTAAACACACCAGCATCGGTTGTCAAGCGATGTTGAGGGGACAAACACAGACACACACACACACACACACATACACACACACACACATATACATATATATATACGACGGGCTTCTTTCAGTTTCCGTCTAGAGGGACTCCATAAGTCAAAACTACCAAAATAAGCAAATTTTTACCGACCGCGAGGGAATGTAACTTTCAAAGCTAACCTCCTAAAAACTTTTAACTTAACGGTAAACCAATGGTTTCATAATTAACGCACCAAACTATGCAGTAAACTGCATAATTTTTTAATATTATTCTTATTTACTTATATATGTGCATACATATATACATACATATATATATATACAATATATACATATATCTACACACATACTCATACGTGCATGCATGTCTACACCCATACACACACATACATCTACACCCATACACACACATACATCTACACATAAAACTTAGATAAAACTTAGATATGTTTCGACCAAAGATTGGTCCAGGCCATGTCTAACTTAATAGCACCACCTGATAGGATTATCTAAATCCTTTTTACAGTCAAGTTTGGTCTATGGTCCATTCAAGTAGTGTGTTCTTGGTGGCTTGTCTGGTATTCTTTGAAGAAAACTGTCTAGACTCCGTTTAAAGCTGATAGGATCCTTTTCCTCTTTTATCTGTTTCGGGACAATGTTAAACAGGGCAGGGCCTGTTGAGGAAAAGAAATTATGCCGCAGTGTACCTATATGTTGTAATCATAAATTGGGCAGGGGACGTATGGCCCTGGTCCCAGCCTAGGATGAACCTTGAAACTAATGTTCAGGTCATGGCCCGTGGTCTCAGCCTTGGATGAACCTTGAAACTAATGTTCAGGTCTGAATACACTCACATGATTATATGTAACTACATATATGTATTTCAATATCATGCATCTCAACATGTATGCATGGATTTATACATGTAAATGAGAGAAAGGGGTAATTATAGATAGGTACTCCCGAGTGGAATTTGGGTACTACCCCATTCAGATCTACGGTTGAGGGTGGGTTTGTATTCCTGTATACAGACAGCTGCAGTGACTTGTCTCAGCATTGCATCAGTGGGATGTGTAGATAAGATGTCTAACCTAAGTCTCCCTAAGGAGCCATTGTGACACTCTACAGCATACTGATAGAAGATGGAATTTATTATTTTTTTTTCAGTGTAGTTGTCCAGGTGTTCTTTGAACCTATAATTGATGCTCCTAGAAGTCTCACCGATATACGACTCTGGGATAATCGCGCAAACCCCTTCTTGGCACTTAATCTGGTATATATATATCTGGTATATATATATATATATATATATATATATATATATATATATATATATATATATATATATATATATATGTATGTATGTATGTATGTATCTATATCTATCTATCTATCTATCTATCTATCTATCTATCTATCTATCTATATATATATATATACATATATATATATATGTAAATATACATGTATATATATATATATATATATATATATATATATATATATATATATATATATATATATATATATATATATATATAGACACACACGTGCAAAAATATGCATGCATACAAATATGTGTGTGTATGGATGTATATAAGTACGTATGAATGTCTATATAGGCGTGTGTGTTTATCGGAAACAACAGAATGCTTTAGAGATTCGCCTCATAACCATGAAATCTCGGGTTCAGTTCCACTTTCCTGTAGTGAGCGAAATTGGCTGGACAAGAACACTTGTTCAATATATTATTACTGAATTATATTGTGTCTGTGGAATACTCAGCCACTGCTCGTTGATTCAATGGACAGCTAGTTTATTTGATAGAACAGCTGAATCCTTATCTTCGGAACCAACGGAGAACCATTACATTATGCATACATCTTATACATGAAATGTTTTACAGTCATATATTTGAGTGTGTACATGCGTGTGAGTAGTGTTTCTTATACGCTGTTGTCACAGTATTATGTGTGTATATTTCTATTTAATCGCAGGATGTGTTTTCTGTCAGCTTCGACGGGCGACATTTGACATTTAAGAATGCTTCTTACTGTTGGTCACGAATGAAACATCCTCGCCGAAGACCTCCAGTTCTTCCTCGACCCTGAACACGAAAAATCCTGTCACATTTAAAAAGCTGTGTCCTCAGAGTCACTGTGGTTGGTGGCCAGAGCTTACGGTCACAGTATATGTTTTTATTTTAAGTCTTACTCAGGAATCTGCTAGGTTGATATACAAACATTTGAAAGAGAAATGGCAAGTTCAAATGTGGCACGTGCCGAGTATCTTTAAGTTTGTTGGTCTTCCATAAATACTCAGTGCACCAATCAATCCATCCATCCATCCATCCATCCATCCATATAAACCTAGTACTGAAAGCGAGAACGTCTTACGTGTCGACAGTGAGCATCTCAGGAAGCGCTTTCTCTCTGGCGATCCCCAAACAGCAGGACTAACAAACCTCAAAGACGACTCGGATGTGAAACGCTCACGCCGAAAATAAAAAAAAAAGGAAGAAAAGACTATGCATGATTATGTTTCCCGATCACTAATATCGACATGAAGTGTAGCCTCTTTTGGACTCGTGATAGCTACATCACATAACGTTTCGAAAGCTAATTCATTTGCAACCCAAGAACAGGAGATTGCTACAAAATGCTTAATAACAAAAGAGACATGAAGCCCTTGTATCTCTAAGATGCAACCGAAAAAGTCGATTACGCTACATTTCTGTGGTCTTTGCCCAAAATGTCAACAAGATTTTAAAATACGATGTCGTCACGAAAACAATATAATGCCATCCGACAATAGGACTCTTCTGAGATAAACAGAGAGACCCCCATACCCTGTGACAGAATACATACATGAACATGACAAAAGGAATATCGGCAGAACATTCCTGTCAAATTAAGGAAGAGCAAACATAACAGGTCAATATTATTGTTTGGGATAAACAAGAAAAAAGTATGTACTGTCATAGGGGTCAGCTGCCCTACTGATATAAATATCTCTTCGGTGTATCAGAAAATGATATACCGAGTGGGTACTACTACAACGCAAGCCACGACAGACAGAAAGGATGCGCTTAAAGCCGACATTTGAGTTTATGGAAACAATATTTACATATCGCCTGAGGAAACACAATTAGATCTCATAATGCAGGGAAACGGTTACATAACCAAATACCTGCGAACCTGGAGAACTACGTTTCGTAGAAACAATTGTAGTGATTGCAAATAAATGTCCAACCGTACTCGTTCTTGTTGATCCCAACTTATTCAATTATATATACATACATACATATATATATACATACATACATATATATATATATATATATATATATATATATATATATATATATATATATATATATATATATATATAAATTTAATGAATGGAGTAAAACGCATATTTTAATATGCAGTCAAAATATGCGTTTTACTCCATTCATTAAATTTTTATATATACTCAAGTACCCAAAATATCAAGGAGTTTCTACCTCATAAACAAGAGTTACACCACAGTTATTTTGTGATTTTTGCTACCCTGGTATCTATTAACCAATTTATTTTGTCCGAGTTATTTATTAATTAGGAGAAAATAGATACATATAATATATATATATATATATATATATATATATATATATATATATATATATATATATATATATATATAAAATATTGCACCAATATACTTGTGTGTGTACGTGTGTGTGTGTGTGTATATATATATAATAATAATAATAATAATAATAATAATAATAATAATAATAATAATAATAATAATAATATAGGCGCAGGAGTGGCTGTGTGGTAAGTAGCTTGCTTACCAACCACATAGTTCTGGGTTCAGTCCCACTGTGTGGCACCTTGGGCAAGTGTCTTCTACTATAGCCTCGGACCGGCCAAAGCCTTGTGAGTGGATTTGGTAGACGGAAACTGAAAGAAGCCCGTCGTATATATGTATATATGTATGTGTGTGTATATGTTTATGTGTCTGTGTTTGTCCCCCCAGCTTCGCTTGACGACCGATGCTGGTGTGCTTGCGTCCCCGTAACTTGGCGGTTCGGCAAAAAAGACCGATAGAATAAGTACTAGGCTTACAAAGAATAAGTCCTGGAGTCGAGTTGCTCGACTAAAGGCGGTGCCCCAGCATGGCCGCAGTCAAATGACTGAAACAAGTAAAAGAGTAAAAGAGTAATAGGGAATAAAATCCAAAACTTACAGGGAAAAATTCAAATTAGCAAAACTAAATCAAATTTCTCACACACACACACACACACACACACACACACACACACACACACACACACACACACACACACACACACACATATTATATTCTATCTCTTGTTTCAGTCATTTGATTCCGACCATGCTGGGGTCTTGAATGGTTTCAGTCGAACAACTCGACACCCGCACGATTTTTTTTAGGCCTGATACTTATTCTACCAGTCTCTTTTGCCGAAACACTGTTACAGGGACGTAAACACACCAACACCGGTGTTGGGGACGCTCACGCACACACACGTAAATATATATATATATATATATATATATATATATATATATATATATGTATGTATGTATATATGTGTATATATATATATATATATATATATATATATATATATATATATATATATATACACATACATATATACACATACAGAATGACTGCAATCACATGGCTGAAGCAAATAAAAGAAAATAAATGTATATATATATATATATATATATATATATATATATATATATATATATATATATATATATATACGCACACTCAGAAACGCTCGCGCGCACACGTTCAGAGAAAATTGCTGAGAAATAGCAACTAAGTCTTCCAGTCCTACTCATTCACTATGTATTTACTTTAAATAACAAGCGAGTAATTTGCGGGAGATTTGGCTGGTATTTCTAGCAGAAGTGATCGACTTTGAAAAGATCGCTGTTTACCAAAGGCTCTAAACAGTGCTGTTGACCTCCAGTTAGAAGTATAACTAACGTAGTTATCTTGTTTGTCTTTCTCTCTCTCTCTGTATTTCTCTTACCTTATCTCGATTAACAACAAATGTTGTTTATGACATCAGCAGCAGCAAAAACAATGATAAACCAAAGCGTATGGATTACATAAACAAGCGAAATGGTGGAATGTTATGCAAAAGCAACAGCAACAGCAACTGCAACCTATGAAGCGTGACCAACCATGACCTGGCTGACTTGACAAAACAGATGATGTCACATATGTTTTAGAGGATCAAGTGATTACTTTATTAAAGGACATGTAACACTGTCTCTCATTGTTACGATTGTTGCTGTTGATGTTATTGTTGGTGTTTTTTTGTGTTAGAAACCTGATCTTAACTCAGGTCAGCCTCGAGAAAGCGGATCAATGATGAAAGACGTTCCAGACGTGATCATCGTGTCTTTTTTTAATTACTTAGTCAAACGCGTTCTATCTTTTTTCCCTTTTTCTAAGATGATAATAAAGTATAATTTAAGTGAGACTGGGTTTCTATTTCTAGTACATCGAGAGACCCACGGTTGAGGAATTTCCTCCCACGTGTTGTTTCTTATTGAAGAGGAATGTTTCGAATATGTTAACTACGCTCCTCTTCTCCCTTCCGCTCTCCCCATAAATGCCTTAATTCTTGCAATTGACGTCACACAATAGTTGGAGAAACAAACATGTTGATTTTAGTGTTACCATATTCTATGGACGGAAACATTTGTAAAAGGTGAAGATGTTAGAGGAGACCAACTGGCAAATGCTGCCAAAGTCAGTGTTTTTCTACTTCTTCTCTCTCTCTCTCTCTGTATATATATATATATATATATATATATATATATGGGGAGAGAGAGCGAGAGAGAGAGAGAAAGGGAGAGAGAGAGAGAGAGAAAGGGAGAGAGAGAAGAATCTTTTCTGCTACTGATGCAAGGCCTGAAATTTTGGAGGAAGGTGCTAGTCGATTATATATCGTCTCCAGTGATCAACGGGTACTTATTTTATCGACCTCAAAAGGATGAAAGGTAAATTCGACCTGGGCGAGATTTGAACTCAGAACATAAAAACAGACGAAATACCGCTCAGTATTTTGTGCGGCGTGCCAACTATTCCGTCAGCTCACAGCCTTAAATAAAGCGAGAATAGTAATAAAAATATTTTCTTTCTATCTATCTATCTATCTATCTATCTATCTATGTGTATGTATATATATGTATGTGTGTACATATATGTATGTATTATGTGTGTGTGCGTGTATATATATATATATATACACACACACACACACACACACACACATATATACACACACACATATATACACACACACACTCACACGCTCACACACGTGCATATCGGCAACATTCGTCAGTTTCTTGACAATGCGGTCATAACCCCGAAATATTGAATAAAGGCAAGTCTACCTTAATTCACATATTTGTTTTCTTGTGATTTACCTTGCATTTACTTCGCATTGTTTTGCCCTTACCCACGATCTTTTATACAATACACACACACACACACACACACACACACACACACACACACAGACACACACACACACACACACACACATATATATATATATATATACAGGGTTGGCCAGAAGTCACCCGACAGTAAATCAAAATTCCATAAATACTATCTGTAATTCCGTATTGACTCGAATGGAAAAATGTGTCGCTCAAGAAGGATTTCAGTTTGAACTATTTTCATTATGTTTCATATTTAGATGCTTTTATTAAATAACATTCAGTTGTTAAACATAAATAAATCTTGGTATTAAATGGCTTTGATTTACTGTGAGGTGATTTTTGGCCAACCCTGTACAGGCGCAGGAGTGGCTGTGTGGTAAGAAGCTTGCTCCCTAACAGCATGGTTCTGGGTTCAGTCCCACTGCGTGGCACCTCGGGCAAGTGTCTTCTGGTATAGCCTCGGGCCAACCAAAGCTTTGTGAGTGTATTTAGTAGACAGAAACTGGAAGAAACACGTCGTATATATATCTATAATAATAAATGCTAAAACGAATTTCTATGTGTCAGTGTGTCACACTTTGACTCCCTCTCTCACTATTCGTGATACCTCTACTATTCTTCATGCTGGGGTGAGAGTAATAGGCGTAGAGACGGTGAGGGCAATAGTAGATTGACAGTTGTGATGGTAATGGGGTGATAGTAATAGTACGAGCTGTAGTAGTGATCGAGGAGGAGGCGATGGTGATAATGGTGGTGGTGGTGGTAGCCGAGGCGGTCAGGGATGACGGTGATAGTAAGTGATGTGAAAGACAGTGGTGATGATGGTGGTGGGGAAGTCGGCAAAATGAAAAATATTGATGGTGGTGGCGTCAGAAGTATAAATGATGTGTGTGTGGCAGTTGTGGTGGCGATGGTGGTGGTACTGTTGATGGTGATAGTTGAAAACAATCAACAGAAAGAAAGAGAGAGAGAGAGAAAGAAAGAGGTTTGGCAGAAAAAAAATTGTACTGACCCTGAATGGGAAGACAAAAAATGTTGTTTATCATGTAGCTTTGCAATAAGTTTCAAGTCGACAAATTATATCATTGTTTTGATGAAAATTGTTCATTGCTTGAAAAATATTGGTCAAGTTTAATAAAATTTAATATGTACTCAATGCATGAAGTGTCACTGTTAGGCCCAAGGCCCAATAAAGAGACCTCCACAGAAATACCCGGCGTTGCCTGGGTTAAAGAAAATAATGAAATTTAAAAACGCCGACTAGATTACGCAGGTCTCAACTGCTAGTAGCTGAGATACTAACTTTCTACGTAACTCTGCAACTCATGCCAGCATGGAACATAGACGTTAAGTTAAATGTGAAAAGAAAGTTTTCAACTCATGTATGTATAGAAAGTAAATACACGTTTGCCTAACTTATTTCGTTACCAAAAAACAGGTACAGATTATAAAGAATGAAAGGCCGTGCGTAGAGTACACACACACACACACACACACACACACACACAAATAGACAGGGAATATGTCACACTATTGTTTCTCTTTTATACACACAGATATACATTCACGCATGTCAGTCAAAAAGTGAAAGTGTAATAGTAATACTTTAACACTCAATGGTTTTACACTTCTGTATTTGACATGGACCTACTATTCATGTAAGTGCTTCTTCATATACTGTGTTTTCTGTCTTGCCATGCTTATCATTAAAAGTGTAGAGGTTCTTTTCATCTCCAACTCTAGAACATCCAAGATACATCTGACCACGTGAGAAGCAAGGTTGAAGGAGGTTAAGTCCCATGACCTTTAGAGATTGACCTTGTGCTTTGTTGATAGACATTGCAAAGCTAAGTTTGGTAGGAAACTGCAGTCTCTTGAACTGAAAGGGGAGATCCTTTCAGATGAGAGGTATCCTTGGAATGAAGACATTGTCACCCATCATGTTGCCATGATGGAAAAGTGGTTTCTCAGCTGCATAGGAAACTTGCACATTTGTGCCTCTGTCAGAGTGACATCTCAGTGTGCATCATCTTCCAGAAGATTTCTGAGACAGCAAGCCTGGCAATATATTTGACATACTGTGTTATCAACCATACGTAAGGCTGTAAATGATGCAGGTCCCTTGACATGGTGTAAAAGAAGCCTTAGATAGTAGCACTCTTAGTAGTTGGGATGGACAATATAGACTCTGCCAAGTGTGTCTGATTCCTTGATTCCCAGATGATGTATGGGTGCTCCAAGTGCACGTCTTTTCCATTTGTTTTGGTACCAGGTATAGAATTCTGGAACGTCATTGTAGTAAATTCATCATCTTGACAGAGCTTGAAGAATGCTGTGAATTTGGTATTTTTGGGAGCTTCCATTTGTAGTTGGACTGTGTTTGTCAGTGTGCTGTCTCTGAGATGGAGGACAATGTCACACTTGTCATGTTCTCGCCCAACCAGAAGCACAGCTATTTCATTTGCTGTTGGCACATTAAACCTCCCTCCATGTTGACCATATGGTTTCTTGTCTGATCTGATAACTACTTTGTAATCCACGGAGTCAGGTGGAATTGTTTCAAGTGCAGCGTTGAAGCTTCTGATCAGGTTGTTGTCGTTATGCAGCATCTTTGCAGAGACACTACAATGCTTATCCTGATGCCAGAAATGTTCTTGCACCTCTCTTGTCCTTCTTGTTGAGAATTACTCATAAAATATATTTGAAGGAATTTTGGTGACTCATTTGACAGAGGTAGTACAGAGCCAATTCGATGATAAATCTGACCTTGGACTTCGAAAGTTTGCATGAATCCTGGCTCAGTTATATCTGCTATGGCTCCAAATGATGTCATCTGTAGTGCAGCATTGTACTGTCTAATTTTGTTTTGGAAGTGCTTCGAATCTTGGTCAGTTGATGACAACAGTTTCTTCAATGGCTCTGGAGGCTGGAGGATTGCAGGGAGTTTAACCTTTCCACCACTGCAGCACAGTGCAGGTGTCTCTCCAGACTACTTCCTTGCTTTACAATGTATGCACTCAGTGGTCATTGCATCAATGGATACTCTAGTATCATCTGCATAATGAACTACTGGGTCATAATTGAAAGCTGCTTCATAGAAGTTGCTTCTCTGAGCTGTTGCAACTGCTCTTCGTTCTGCAGTGGAAATTCTATTTCTTGTCAGCCGTGCATACCTCTGTTCATCACTTAGAGACGCTCTAGCTTCTGTAGTGCACAGTCTGTTCGTTTCTTGGTATGCTTCCCTTTCTGCGGCTATCTCTCTTTTCCTGGACAGAGACATTTCTTTGGCTGACCTTGATATTGTAGACATAGGAATTTTGGAGGAAAACAATTGGGGTTTATTTTTTAGAACTGTTCCCCACTCGACGGTGTTTCGGAACAAGTCGTCCATATTTGCATTATTTTCTCCGTTTTGTGCTTTTGTGCATCCGTAGATTTTTACTGAAGCAACAAACAGACAATAAAGGCAAATGAAGCCCTCACCAGAAAACTCGTTATGCTAAAAATAACATCTAAAGGTCTGGTACACAGAAATATATTATTAAGATGACTTATCTGGGATCTAGTCTTTCTCATTGATAAAAACTAGATCCCTTGTCTGTTGCATACGATTTTTTTTCACTTTAAGTAAATTCCCGGGTAAACGTTTCTAATAGAAAGGCAGAAGGCACCAGAAGTAAAAATAAGGAATATGCACGCACAGTTAAATATTAAATCCGGTTCTTTGCGGTTCACAGTCACAGTAAAGCATATTTTGCATATGTTCAGAAAATTCCAGGTAAAGTGTATTGGGTGGGATTTGTGACCCCCGCCATGTAGGCCATGGCGAGAGTTCAACTCCAACCGTGGTTTACTTGGGTGATAGACTTAATTCATTACCAGGTTTAACATTACCATCTGGTCCTGGGGTACCTCTCGCAGAATTCACTCTGTTGCAAGCCTTCGGGTTAGGTTTCCTACTTGAGAATAAATCCCTCCCTCCTTCTCACCAGTTTCGAAAGTCCTGTTAGGAGTCATGGGCATTGCCTATCTACTTGACTAAAATGAAGGGGATCCCGAATCTTCATCAGAGAAGAAAATTCAAGGGAGACAATACTCGTTTCAGTTATTGTACTATGGCCATACTGGAGCACTGCCTTGAAGAATTTTAGTCGGTTATATCGACCCTACTACTTATTTTTTAAAGCCTGGTATTTATTTTATCGGTAACTTTTGCTGAACCGTTAAATTACGGAGACATAAACACGCCAACACTGGTTATCAAGCGTTGGTGGTAGTAATACAGACAGACAGACAGACACACACATATATATATATACGATGGGCTTCTTTCAGTTTCCACCTACCAAATCCACTTGCAAAGCTTTGGTCGACCTTAGGCTATAGTAGAAGACGCTTGCCTTAGGTGACATGTAGCGAGACAGAACCCTGAGCCTTGTGGCTGGAAAGCAAACTCCTTACCATACAGCCACGCCTGCGTATACGTTACAACTAAATAAAGACAACATATAAGTAGTCACTCTATCTGCTAGAAATAGCTGCCAAGTCCTCCTTGAATCACATCCTATCGTCTTAAATAACATGCTAGATACTCTGAGCATAGATTGCTTGCACAGACAGTATGATTACGGTTGAGTCAAACTGACCTAGGATTTAACAACAATAACAACAGCAGGTGTAGATTTATATGTTTTATTGATATTAGAGAATGACGACCGGAAAATAGTTAACCTGAGACTTGAGCTCACAATGGAAACGGGTGAAACTAAATATTGAAAGATGGTGTATCTTCTTAGTTGTTAACCCAATTAGGGATGATCTAGGATTAAACAACAGTAACAACAACGAAAAACAACAACGACAAGCCAATGCCAGAGCTTCTTATGGCTACTAGACCTACTAGAAATAGCAACCGAATTTCTCTTAAATCACAACTAAGCATCTATAAAAATTAAAGGACGTACAGAACATTACCTAGGTCTGAAATAAAGACATGTTGCTCACGACTGGAATGTCTTTGAGAACTGACCTGGGGCTGAACAACAATAACGTTAACATTATCAGCAACATCAACGACAACTGCAGTAGCAGCAGCAACAGCTGCAGCAGCACCACCATCACCTCCACCACCACCAACAACAGCAATAAAAACAGTACCCCCCACCAAAAAAAAAAAACAACGACAAAGCAATATCAAAAATAATAACAGTCAAATTTCCCTCAAATCACATCAGCAACAATACATGTAAACTTGAATCGACAAGGGTTACCGAAGTAAATACAATAATTTGACTCGGCCCCGGTTTACTTTTCATAAGAACAACAGAAGTTTGAATTCACGACCTTGTTATCGATAACCTTTCCTAATTGTTAAGTATGTAACCATTGTGTTACGTGTTATTTAAATTAGCTAATTTATATAGTAACTTCGTAGATCTCTAATTATGTCACAGATAATAATTAACCATGTTTATATTATTATTTCATCTGAAATCAGATTTGTCCTCATTAGACATTTAATTAACTTAATTTGAATTTGTTTTTACTCTGTCTCTCCTCCTGCTCCTCTGCCTTCTTCTCCCTTCCTCCTCTTCATTCTCCTCGGTAAGCTCATAAAGTATGGGCCAACCCGAAGTTATAGAAGATGACATCCAAAATGTCACACAGTGAAGTCGAACCCAGGACTTCATGGTTGCAAAGTGAACTTTTTAATCATTCGGAGAAATTGCGACGACACACACAAACACATAAACAAGCTACAGACATTTTTGTGTGTTGATGTGTGTGTGTACATGTATGTGTGTGTCTGTGTATAATCTTTATGTGTGTGTGTGTGTGTGTGTGTGTGTGTGTGTGTGTGTGTGAATACACACACACGTATGTATATTAACATATGCTTTTATTTTTGTACT
>NC_142942.1:31996717-31999217 GCF_046866305.1 Octopus bimaculoides
AGCCTTTAATCATAGGTTTAATCGCCGAGATCTGACCTAGGGCTGAACAAATAAATATTCCACGATCACCACCATCGTCACCTACCTTCTGCAATCAGCACTGCTCTCCTCCCCCCCTTCCCCTCCCTCCTGCCCCCTTCTTCTTCTTCTTCTTCTTCTTCTTCTTCTTCTTCTTCTTCTCCCTCCTCCTCCTCCTCCTCCTCCTCCTCCTCCTCCTCCTCCTCCTCCTCTAACACATCCGCTTTCTACATCATCATCATCATCATCATCATCATCATCATCGACTATCACTAATACTTTTGCAGCCCTCGCCACCCTCTGAACGCCGTTAATCTTCTCTCTTTGTTGTATTAATGATTTCTAAAATAACCACCCATCCTCAAATGAGAGTAGGGTACGAAATAGTCGATGCCATTAATATTGTTTTGCATCGATCCTACAATTTTATCGATTCCATCATTCTTATTGGCAAATTAACTTTGGCAGCATTTGAACAAAGAATTTCTAATTGAAACATTTCGAATGCACCTGAGAAGAAAGGGGCCACCAGATAGCTATGAAGCATTGCTAATATTACATAATATGGATTCAGTGCCCCCTCGAAACAGCTGTAGTGCTAGACTTATACATACATACATACGTACGTACGTACGTACATTTGCGCGTAAGTGTGCGCGCACCCGCGTGCATGTGTATGTGTATGCGTGTGTGTTGTTTATACTCGTGTAAAAATCGGTGTCAGTTATGTCCCTCTATATACCCTGACTTGGGAAATCGAGAAAAAATAAATAAATACAAGGGTTAATATGGCCGCCTAAATCCCTTGAAGATGTTACTCCAACATTGTTGTGAATTTACCAATGCTAACATACAGTAATATACACTAAACTAATTTAGGTACATTCTTTTCATTATTTATCTGTCCTCTTGCATGTATGTATGTATGTATGTATGTATGTATACACATCTATCTATCTACCTATCTATACGTACACACATACATACATGACGCAGAAACAAAGCCTGAAAGATTGCTTAAAGATACATGGCGTATTTCATAAAGATGCCTGTTCCAAGTATCATAATAGCATGCATATGTATAAGTTTCAGAAGATATTAGAATAATGGAATAAAAGTCAGTCATAATAAGAGATCTCCCAAAAATCTATTTCCTTAATTTTTAACTACTGTTTCTGGCATACATATTTACACAATTTTGATTCTGAAGTATTTAAAAAATTATTTGGAAATTATAAAGAGAAACGAATGGTAGGTTCGAATTGTCGCATTTTAAAACAATGAATTAAAAAAAAAAAATTATGTGTGTCAAATTTTTTCTCCAGAAATTCATGGCTTCATAAGAATAAGCGTGGAAAACTGCATCAAGATAACCAATTTTCAAATTTTTTACTTCCTTTTAAAAAATGTAGATTTTGTGAATGAAACAAACTAGATCCTGAATAAGAAATGAATGTTTAATTTAACAAATTTTCAGATTTTTTTACTTCATTTTAAAAGGCGCCTGATTTTGTGACTCAAACTAACTAATCCAAGTACAGTGAATACCAACCTCCACAATTTGCTACTCATATGAAGTACATATGTATTTCAACAATTTCCCTCAAATACACTCTCTTTCTTGAGCATAAAAAATCCTTTTCCTGAGTGACAATAATTTATATGTCAA
Source organism: Octopus bimaculoides (assembly GCF_046866305.1). Classification (NCBI taxonomy): domain Eukaryota; kingdom Metazoa; phylum Mollusca; class Cephalopoda; order Octopoda; family Octopodidae; genus Octopus; species Octopus bimaculoides. The sequence goes on from NC_142942.1 coordinate 31,998,405, forward strand.
AACTTTGCACAAGTTTTAACTGCTTTGATAAGGGAAATCAGAAAGGTTTGAAATGATTTCATCGGCATTTACTTGTACCAAAGAGCACTCTTTTGATAGACAACACGATCTCAAAAGTGTCACATGGTGGAAATAAACACAATTACCTAACTTTCTATTCATTATTTCGGTTTCTTTTTTGCATTTCAATTTGTACATTTGTACTCCCGACTGCGTACAAGCACGTATGTAAAACGACGTCCTTTATTTTTTTAATCATTATCTGCTGATATCAAAATAAGTTGTATATTGAAAAATAAGAATATTTTCGGGGGGTGGGGCATTTGTGACACCAAGGGTTTAAAGGGGGCCTTTGGCCAAAATGGATTGAGAACCTTCTACCTCATCATTATTGGGTACAAGTCGCAATACTTATTCAGAATATGTCAGACATATGTCACATCCAAACACACACACACACACACACACACACACACACACACACACACACACACACATGTATATGTGTATTCTATTATTCTTTTACTTGTTTCAGTCATTTGACTGTGGGCATGCTGGAGGACCGCCATGAAGGGTTTTAGACGAAGAAATCGACCTTAGAATTTCTTTTTTTAAGCCTAATACTTTTTCTATCGGTGTATTTTGCCAAACTGCAAAGTTACGGGGACGTAAACATCGGCTGTCACGTTGTGATGGGTGGACAAACACAAACACAAAGACACATGCACGTTTGGATTGTCCATGCACAGGGGCCATCCGGACTCCCGTTTGCGCCGTGAACAGGGATTAATCTTCTATCTTCGCTCCTTTGCG
>NC_142942.1:32004217-32031717 GCF_046866305.1 Octopus bimaculoides
GGGTTTTTCCACGTGTAACCTTTCCTTTTTCGAAGCGCCTCCCCCTTTGGGAGTTCTACTTATTTATTTATCTATTTATTTATCTATTTATTTATTATATCTTTCTCCGTTTTCTTCCTCTGTTTAGACAAACTTTCCTACCTTTTCGGACAAAACCCTTTGTAACCTTCGTCCTGTCTTTGTCCTTATATGTTTTTAATTGATATTAGCCCTTGTGGCCAATACAACGAATGAATTATTATTATTATTATTATTATTATTATTATTATTATTATTATTATTATTATTATTATTATTCAGGTCACTGCTTGGAATCGAACTCGAAATCTTGGGGTTAGTAGCCCGCGCTCTTAACCACTACACCATAAGCCCGTGGGCAATTATGGAGTGAATCACCAAACATCACTAAGGAAGAAAATTTCGCTATCAAAAGACTACAGAGTTACAATTCCTTCATTATACTTCCAGCGGACACGGGAAATGCTACAGTGGTGATGAACAAGTCTGTCTATTCTGAAAAATTGGCAAGTCTTATAAGTGATGGTAGCTACAGCACAGAAAAGGAAGACCCAACTCTGAAAACAGAGAGGAAGTTGTCACAGATCTTGATCAAGAACAAGGATCACTTTACACCAACGAAGTACAGACAACTGACTCAACACTACAATAAACTACCACACATGTAAGATCTCCCTAAGATTCACAAGGATGGTATTCCATTAAGATCTATGGTGAGCTGTAGAGGTTCAGCGTGTCATCCACTGAGCCGCTTTCTTGTGGATATAATCAGTCCATTAGTAGGAAAGTCAACATCGTACGTGAAGAAATCCACCCACTTCACAGAATTGATCAAGGATACCTCCATTGAACCCAATCAGATGGTGAGTCTAGATGTGATAAGTCTGTTCACCACACTCCCAATTGGTGAAGCACTATCAGTGATTCAAGAAAAACTAGTGAGAGACACCCATCTAAAAGAATGCACTAGTATACCAATAAGAAACTTGATGGAAATATTGACCTGTGTAGAAACTACCTAATTCAGTATGGACACTGATATATATCAAAAGGGAGAGGGTTTAGCTATGGGTTCGCCATTATCACCGATAATAGCGAATATATACATGGAATACTTCGAGAATTTGGCTTTAGGATCAACACCACTAAAACCAACCCTGTGGCTGCGACATGTTGATGACATCTTTACACTCTGGTCCCACCAGGAAGATATCCAAGTGCTGTTGGATCATGTGAACTCAATAAAGCTATTCATACAGTTCGCAATGGAAAGGAAAAAGACAATCAGCTAGCATTCCTGGACGTATTAATAACACGCACCAAGTATGGATTCAGGACATCCGCATACCACAAGCCGACCTTCACTGGATGATACTTAAACTTCAATTCCCACCATCCATAAAGTGCAAAGAGAGAGATTGCTCAATGCCTAAAACGTGCAAAGAATATAAGTAGCGATCATGATACACACCACGAAAAATGATCAAGCTCAGTAACAATCTATTAAGCAACAACTGCCCCAAAAACATACTATCTACTCCAATTATGAAGAAAAGAGAGGATAAAACTAATAAACTGTCCACAGTTTGTCTACCCTATATGAAAGGCCTCTCCGAAAAAGATACAAAAGATATGCGGCCCATATGACATCAGGACAGTATTCAAGAGTATTACAACACTTCGCAAATATCTCCTTCGAGTTAAACCACCAATAGAAGAGAATATGACCAAAGACTCCATCTCATGCAACTGTGGTAGGTTATACAAAGGCGAAACATATCGCCCCCTCAAAATAAGGGTAGACGAACATCGCAAAGCTGTGACACGAGGAGATATTGATAAATCGGGTATAGCTGATCATGTATGAAAAAATTGAGATCACCTCCCCCCTGTAGGATGATGTTAAAATAATAGACAGAGAACACAACTGGAAAATACGAAAACTAAACGAAGCAGCACATATACTTGGACACAACAACCTCCTAAGCAGACCGAGTGCAGATATGAGCAGCATATGGGAACCGGTATTAAGGAAGGATAGGAAAATATTAGATTTATAAGCCCTAAAATTCACTCCATAATTGCCCACGGGCATAACCCCAAGATTCCAAGTTCGATTTCATGCAGTGACCTGAATAATAACGACGACGACGACGACGACGATAAATACCTTAGGAATGAGAACCCAGGTTCGAAATTTCCCCAAGACACCTGATGAAGGCTGGAGGGTATATCAGCCGAAACGTTGTGTTAACAACAAACAAGATGAGGACAAATATACGTCGAATGTAAATAATGTAAAAGTAAAAGAATATATACATATATGTTATATAGGCATTCATACATACGCACACACTTATATATACACATATATGTGCGCGCGCGCGTGTATGCGTGCTTGTGTCTGTACATGCTGATTAAATATTCTCATTTATAGAACACATATTGGTGTACTTCGTAAATGCTTAAGTGAAAGAAATGGACTGGCTGACATGTATTTTAGAAATACAGTATTCTAAGTAGAACAGTAAATGTATAGGAAACTTTTTCTAAAGTTATTCGAATTGCAGTGATGAAGTTTGTTTCTTTGTTAGACACCACCATCTTCATTGTTGAAGGAATAAAAAATATATACATACATACATTATTAATTTAGTGCTGAAAAGAGAAGAAAACTATATTCTACATGTCGCGAGCTCCTTAGGAAGCACTCTCTTCCTGATGACCTCCTATACGACCAACCCCAAATCAGCCGGACTAGATTACTTCAAAGAAGACCAAGAGGTGAAACTCTCAGCAGAACAAAAAAAGGACGATGCATGATATGTTTCCTGAAGACTTGGTTAGGACAGTAACATCGACATAAATCGGAGTCTCTCTTGGACTCGTGATCGCTACATCACATTACACTTCGAAGGCTATGCGTTTGCAGTTTAAGAACAAGAGAGTGCTACTACCCCCCCCCCCCCAAAAAAAAAACCCACAAAAGAAACAGTGAAGCCCTTGGTGTTCCAAGATGAACCGAAAATGTGGATTGTCATATTTCTGTGGAAGACATCACTCATGTGATTAGCAGCTGCCCAAAAATGTTATCAAAGTACTATCTCCTTATGCGACACCAAGTTGTCGCAAAAATAATATAATATACAATGTCATTCGGGAGAAAAGACTGTCCTGGTATAAATGTAGAGAATCCTCCTGTTATTGAATATCAACACAAGGAATACCGGTTGAACATTCTCATCAAAACATCTGCCAAGTGTAAGCATAACAGGCCGGATATCGTTGTTTGGGATAGACAAGAAAAAGAATGTTCCGTTATAGAGGACAGCTGTCCTGCTGATGTGAATATCGCTTTGAAAAGCAAAGAGAAAGAAGATAACTACGGACAACTGTTTTGAAACCTCCAGCTTCTATGTCCGGATTACAAATTTACATTTATACCATTAATAATTGGTACACCTGATTTTGTAAGTTACTGTCAGTCTCGATAAGCTTGCATTTTCAGAAAAAGAAATCAACCAACTTACAAATACAATCTTAAGCGGAACAATAAAACTATGCAAGACTTTTTTCGGGTTTAAAATGTAACATTGTTTTTGTTATCTACATTTCAAGGATGGAGTTTTGTATCTTTGTTAGGAACTAGCTCCTTCTTCAAAAGAAGAATCTGAAAATTGCGTGTAACGAATAGCTTTGTAGATTCTAAGCCAGGATTTGAAAACGAATCTATATTTTTCTACAAGTTCTTTCCTATTGTTCTCGGCATTTGCACCAAGAATTATATGTGCGTCAATTATCATACTTAGTTTTAGTTAAGCTCTGTCGTTTAAGTGAACGTTTTTAAGTTAAACAGAGTTCGGACAAGATAATAGAAGAAAAATCCTTTGTTTAACCTGTGACTGTTAAATGATGATACCGCTGGTTGTTGAGCTGTTTACCTAACTGCTAGGAGTTGTATCTGACTTCTAACAGCCTGTTCCCAACATTAGCAGTTGTACATAGAAGAAAATGACAAAATTTGTTGAGGTTTTAACGAAAAAACTTTATTTCTTGTGAGAGAGTTTGGATCTTATAGTAAATGATGTAATTGAAATAATATTGAGAGAGTTTAAATGTTACTGAAAGAGTATAACGATAAATGTTGAGAGAGTTTGGATGTTATTGTAATTGAAATAGCTTAAGGAAAGTAACAGCAGCTCGTTGTGTTGCTTTGGAAAGTTCATCACGATGATATTAGCCAGATTCAGCTGCTGCCTGTGTTTGTTCGCTATGTTGTCTGCTACAGTCCAAGACTCGCTTTGTCTGCTAGTGGTCACATGTGTTGCTTCTATTCCGTTCGAAAGGCTCAGAAAAGAAGGCGTGAAAGCTGATGTTAGTTGGTGGAGCTCTATTCCACGTGAAGTCGTGATTGGCCAAATCCCGTCTATCACGTGGGCAATATTTTTTGCAGACGAAGTCTCGATTAGTCAGATTCGCTGATCATGTAAGGAATATTCCAACAAATCATAACATTCAGGTAAATGCTGAATATTCCACCACAAACCTGATCTAATTTAGTTAGGAAAAATAGAAATGCAGAACCTCAAATCGGTTCTACCTCTTTCACTGGGCACCTGCTTCAAAGAGCACATCTCTGTTTTTCTCCTTTCACTTATGGCTTGTTATTCGTGACAATACAATTTTCACCCTCTCTACTTGCCAGCCCAGAGAGGTAGACTCTCTTACTCTTTCACTCTCTCCTTTTTCCACCTTTCTTCTAGCAGTCACTCACAGATGAAGTTAACTACCCACAGAATGGATAACAAAACGGTAAATAATCCGTATATAACAACTCAAAGAAGTTGTATCTTACTTTGTAACGACCAAATAAAAGGCCATATCAAACATATCGAATAATAATTTTTTTCTTCTTATTTATTTGCTATATATAAATCGCCACATACACTTTTGAATTTTTTCTGTTTGACTGCACCTGTGGAAATTTTAAAGTTTAGTGAAAAATATTTAAATTTGGTGTATTGATGTAATTTTCCACGCTGAATCTCAGAGGCTAATGCACTTTTCCATAAAAAATTTAAAGAAAGTGACTGAGGTGTAAAGTTTTATAATTTTTACCCAATCAGAAAACAAGATTTGGAAGCTGTCTTTTTGTGCGTGAGTGCACGTGTTGTCAACTGTAAACAAACGATGCATTGACGGAATTCCGCTTTACACACGCCATATAACCCCTCATAACTTTTCTATCTTTTGGAATTTTCAGAAAATTTTTGCGAATTTGTATTCTACGCACGGGAATCCAAGCAATTATGTATATATATATATAAAAATGGTACCTGATTTAAGCCACATTTTGCTATAATTTTTAACATATCTCGCGACCACCTCATACCTAATGTTCTTTAAGCATTTAATAAGTTGAAAAATAACCACTTGGGTAAGTAGCTTGGTAACAGCTTGGCTTGTTATGATGGAAACAGTCACCTATATGTCTGTGGCTTTCGATTAGTTAAAATTACCCAAACTTTTCAAACTTTAAAGCTATTAACTCTCTGTTTATTGAGTGATGGCGAAAATGAATTTCATGTCAATGATTACCATACAAAACTACACCAACACACCAAATATGAAATCAATTGGAACAAAATTGAAGAAATTGAAAAGTGGGAGCCAAACAGAAAAGATCCCACTTTTGCAATTCGAGAGCAGGGTATAGCTACGAAATACTTTGTGATCAAACGGGACAATGCAGTCCTTAAACTTTCTGTAAAGGACATAACACAAGAAATCAACAGCTGGCCAAAATTATCATCAAGCTCTACTTCTCTGTGACAAAATACAAAACGATCTGAACAAAAGATTACTCTAGGATACAAACACCACCTCTTTGAATACATGCGTACATGTCTACGCACAGAATATTTGGTGGGACCTTTCCATCAAAACAACTGCGAAGTGTAAACATAATAGACCTGACATAGTTAACTGGGGAAGAAGAGAAAAGTTGTGTAGTTATAGAGGTCGTCTGCCCTGTTGATGTGGACATCTACTCCAAAATCAGCGCGAATATCTTATGGGGTGATGACGACGCAGACGATGTAGTCGGTGGTAGTGGCGGTGGTGATTGTATGTTGTATTGTCTGTGGCGTGTTGTGTAATGTGTTGTATGATACGTGTCACGACGCAGTTATTATTTACACTGTTGCAAATAAATAAACACACACACACACACACACACGCACACGCACACACACACACACACACACACACACACACACACACAACATTTCTTTATAATAGATTTCTCTTTACTTCAACAGCATATTTTCTGTGGCCTCAACCACTTAACCGCCCAATTATTTATTTTATCCATAGTTTTTTTTCTGTTTCTATAATCAAAATGATAATTTCACTGGTGTCTATATTTGTGGTGTTGGTTAAGGTCGGAGGTCAACTCTACAACTGGCTCAGCGAAACATTCAACATGATGGGTCATCTATAACTAGCGCCTTTATATTTCTTTACTACAGATTAACACGTGCGCGGGCACACACACGTATATACACACACACTCACAAACACACACACACACACATACACGCACACACACAAACACACACACACGCACGCATGCACGCATACACACACACACATACAAACACACACACGCACATACATACACGCACAAACGCACACACCCACACACGCATACATACATGCATTTGCGTCTACATATATACATTTATTCGTAAATACATGGAAACAGGGATCATTTATACCTGACTTTCAAACCGTTTATGCCTAAGCAGGTAGAATGAGCCAAACTGCTGTATAGGTTTGTTCCATTTACCTGTTATACAGGTAAATGGAACAGTAATGGATATAGCTGAAGTAATTGACACTGTGTACTTTCTTTCACCTGAAATATTTTTATGTGGCAATCAATTAAATTTATACTATGCGGCGTGTGTATATGTGTGAATGTATATGCGCATAATACCCTCGTCAAATAAAAATATATTCATATACATACAAAAAAACACACATATTCATTCATACATATATATATACAAACATGCAAACACAGATAAACACACACACACACACACAACCTTATGCATATATGTAAGGTGGTGAGCTGACAGAATCGTTAGCGCATGAGGCAAAATACTTAGCGGCATCTTGTCCGTCTTAACGTTCTGATTTCAGATTCCACCGAGGTCGACCTTACCTTTCACCCTTTCAAGGTCGATTAAATAAGTACCAGTTGAGCACAGCTATTACCCCTTCTCGGAAATAGCTGGCCTTGTGCCAAATTTTGAAACCAATATTGCATACATGTGTATACACGTACTATATGTAACATTACACATTCACCATCTGCATGGATTCTCATATCAGTTTTCGTCGGTTTCGACGATGAAAATACAGTTGTTTGAGTTAGAGTATAAGTGGCTGAGTATTCATCAGAAACTTGCACTTTTAACATAATTCTCAGGTGGACAGTGTGTGACAAGGTTGTACCTTTTGAATTGCAGGTGCAATCAATTCGAAGAATTCTATACAGTTTACCAAATTTCACTCACAAGCTATGGGCCGATCCGAAGTTATCAATAATGTCATTTGTTCAAGATACCACGCAGAGGGATCGAAACCGGCACAATGTGGTAGAGAAGCTGGCAGAGTCGTTACTGCGCCGGGTGAAATGCTTAGCGGTATTTCGTCTGGGATCTTTTTTAAAACGGGGGCCACATTTTTCATTAATGTTTTACGTAGTGTTTTTGGTACGGAAAGACTTTCAAACTTCGTATACTTATCTATTTTGTGTTATAGAACAGAAAAATATTTTTGTATTCGAATTTATTTCATGTAAAAAAATTGTCTTATTTCGATAATTTCAACCAATCACTGACAAGTATTCAGTTGTTTACATTTAGTCCTTTGGCTGATTAAGCGATGTAAAGCGTATTTAATCTCCATACCTTCGTTTTATTTGCTTTTTTCATTTTAAATTTGCTTTAACCCTAACCCTAAACCTAACCCTAACCCTAGGGTTAGGGTTAGGGTTAGGGTTAGGGTTAGGGTTAGAGTTAGGGTTAGGGTTAGGGTTAATTGTTTCAGAATCGTTTGTTTATGTAGTCGGCACTTAATGTATATCGGCTGAATGGACGTCAGTGATTGGTTGAAATTACAGAAATACAACTTTAACATGGAATAATTTATGGATTTCTTTTTTTTTTAAGAAGACTAAGAGAAAAAGATGTTTTATACGACACATTCTACCAGTGTTCCAAGTTTCAAAGTGTTTCGTTAATGAAAAATGTGGCCCCCGTTTTAAAAAAGATCCTTCGTCTGTCGCTACGTTCTGAGTTCAAATACTGACGAGGTCGACTTTGCCTTTCATCCTTTCGGAGTTGATAAAATAAATACCAGCTGAGTACTGGGGTCTATGTAAATGACTTAACCCCTCCCCCGAACTCGTTGGCCTTGTACCAAAATCTGAAACCAATATATTCACTTATAGTATATCACACTATAACTGTATCGGCCAGACTCTCGGGTGTGGACACACACTGCTGGTCACAATGAGCTTCCTCGCATCGTTGTAACTTACATATGATGTTACTTCGCTGGCTAGGCATGCGCGCGTGCGTGTATGTATACACTATAATATATATATATGTGTTTATATGTTAACAAAGATATATACATATATGAACACACACACACATACATACATACACACACACACACACACACACACACACACACACACACACACACACACACACACACACACACACACATATATATATATATATATATATATATATATATATAGGAAAATTTGTTGTTGAAAATGCACCTGAATTTGAAAAACTTGTATGTTTTTAAAAATGAATCTATTTACATAATACCAAACTAGTTTCAACAATGTTTTTTTGTTTATCAATAGTAAAAATTTAAAATAGCGAGGTAGAAAAACATTGTTTAAAAGGTTCAATGTTTCCAAGATTCAATAATATCAAATATGTTCTAAATGTTCACAACATTCAATAATATTGAAAATGTGGATCAAGAAGTGACCGATAAGAAATGTAGATCCCCAAAGGTTCGGTCATACTAAGTTAAGACGGAGAAAAAGAAGGGAGAAATGAAGATAGTAAAAAAAAAAAAAAGGTTTTGTTACAATTTCTGTGATTCTTTTTGCGTCGTGTACAAGGATTTTCGCTTGTAACGGCGTTTTTTGGAATCCAGTGTGTTTATAATTTTTTTCCGTGAACGTATCTGATTTTTGATTCGTTAAAGTACTGTCAACGTCTTATTTTTCTGGTGGTCAAGTTTGTCGTTTTGCCTGGTTGGCTTACCCGTGGGGAACGGTCATCAGCCGTTCCAGTTGGTTGATTCTCATAAAGTGTTATTTTGTTGTATTTTGATCGGAGGTAAAATTTCATTGGTCTAGAATTAGGTGACGTCAGCAACTGGTGTTATTGTATGGTTGTCACCCCTCTTGAACCTGAATAATCCAAAATAACGTGAACAAATAAGTAATACATTTGACAGATTAATATCAACACGAAAGATGTTTTTAGGTGGTTTTTTTTTCTTCTACACACGCATAACACGGTCTCGCTAGGTTGGGACTATACGTGTGTTACTTTGACAGCATCGTTCCATAAAATTTGTTTATGGGGAGAAAAATATTGAATAATATCAAAAGACGTGTGAGTGAGAAAGAAATGAGGAAGGAGGTTTTGGGATGTACTAGAAACAACAGCCAGATCTCCCTTAAACCACACATTTTCCTCTGAAATTATTAACAATTTTTTAAAACCTAAAATGTTTCTCTCGTCGGTTTTAAGTGCGCAGTGAAAAAAAAATGGCCAAAATCGTTTTCGACTCGGATGGTGAGGGGGTGGCACGAGTGAAAAAAATTTTCCAAAGTGAAAAGATGCTTCCCATCATTCTAAAGACTTCGGTGAAAAACATTGGAAAATATCCCCATCAAAACGGAGAAATTCCAACTTATGTGGGCCGTCTGATCCGTTTTCCAGAAACTCCTCCCCACGACCCCTTCCAAGAATTTTGCCTACAAATTTCTTTGTAATCGTAATCTACACCGTTTGAAAGGTATTTGCATAAAACTTCATTAAAAAATATCTATTTTCCAGAAAATGTCAGGTCCTGTGAATTTTCCGAAACTCCTCTCCCCAACTCCTCGGCACAGGAGTGATTGTCAAGTAAGTAGCTTGCTTACCAAGCACACAGTTCCGGGTTCAGTCCGACTGCGTGGCATCTTGGGCAAGTGTCTTCTACTATATCCTCGGGCTGACCAAAGCCTTGTGAGTGGATTTGGTAGGCGGAAACTGAAAGAAGCCCGTCGTGTATGTATATATATATATATATATATATATATATATATATATATATATATATATATATATATATATATATATATATGTATGTGTGTGTGTGTATGTATGCATTTATGTATGTATGTATGAGTATATGTTTGTGTGTGTATGGGCTTGTCCCCCCCGCCCCAACATCGCTTGTGTTTACGTGCCCGTGACTTAGCGGTTTGGCAAAAGAGAATGTTAGAATAAGTACTAGGCTTACAAAGAATAAGTCCTGGGGTCGATTCGCTCGACTAAAGTCGGTGCTCCAGCATGGCCGCAGTCAAATGATTGAGACTGAAACAAGTAAATATATGGACATGTTCAGGTACAACAAAACCATACTCCCAACATGCCACTCTTGTTCCATTTCAAAACACGGATATACTTTTACAGGTGCACACTCAAAACCGTCGCTTCCTTCTTTCTAAACTCTTTCCGTAGAGTCGGATTCTCATCTGATCCCTCACCGATCGCCTGCTATTTTTTGTGAATCACTTTTCTTGCTTCACATTTCACTTCTACATTAATATACTTTTCTTTTGACGAAGCACTAACCTCCAAAGCGTTAAGATTCTTTTCTTTTCAAGCTTTAAACTAATGTAATATTTGTTAAAACTTGTCTTTTCTGTGCTGTTTTTTTCCTTTTGCATGCAACAATCAATTTATCTGTTCGGTGTATATATGTGAGTACATGTGAATATGTATGCGTGCACTTCTGGATACGTATGAGTGTACGTTAACAAATATGGGTGTGCTCGTGTATGTGTAAGTATGTGTGTACTTGTGTGTGTTCGAACATGCATGTGAACACATCAAAATGTGCGTTAATCATTCACTATGTGTGTTAGTGTACACTTTACTGTGTATGCTTTCAGAAATATCATCAACACCCATTAAAGGACGGTTATCTATTCCTTAACGAATTATTTACATCATATTTTGTTACCAAAAGTATTTGCCCCATCTCGCTTTATTCCACCTACTGACATCCCCAACCGGCCTAAACGTCCATGCCCTTATTCTCATTTATATTAACGCCTCTTCAACCTCCACACTGTCCTTCCACCTCTACATGAACAAAACCTTATTTTCATAATGCTCCCACCATCAATATACGCTTAAAAACCCGGTCACATTTGTTCTTTGATCTGTAAACCTATATGATTGTATTTGCGATCCTACGCTCACACACAGACAACTCATACACACAGGTGCACACACATACACACACACACACCACATATCCACATCTTCACACACCTATCTACTCATCCACATAAGAGTACTTTACGTTCTGTGTTCAAATTCCACCACGGTTGTCTTTGCCTTGCATCCTTTCGGGGTCGATAAAATAAGTACTCAGTTGAGCACTGGGGTCGATGTAATCGACTTACCCTTCTCTCGAAACCGCTGGCCTTGAGCTAAAAGATGAAACTATTATTATTATTATTGTTGTTGTTGTTGTTGTTTACTTTTAATCTGTATGTTTGATGCAATCACTTGCTGGGACACAACCAGCACCCTAGGGCAACTGAAGGTTAAGAAATGTTGAAATATAACTGAAAGCTTGGCAAAGGTAAGTGGCAAGGGCAGTAGAGAAATGTCTCATATAATACAACACAAACATTTAAATTAATAGGGCTTTTCTAAGGATGTGGGCAGTACTTGTCAGCAGTCTTTTGGATTTCCTTGAAACATGGTACTCCTGGGATGTTGTCTAAATGTTTCTGGCATCCCTTTTTTATCATACCTAGCGCACCTACATTATTATTATTATTATTATTATTATTATTATTATTATTATTATTATTATTATTATTATTCCATTCCACATGGATCAAATAACGAGGTGTGGTAATCTTGCTTATCTACGTCTGTTTATATGAATCAGCCTCATCTTATTGGAGCTGACTCTTATAAGCTGACAATTACAAACACACCCTGTAGTTCTTTTCCATTTAATCTATGCATTAGACAGCTGGCAAACACATTTTTGCCAGTTTTTCTGTCTCATTCCATTTGCCTCATCATCCAAAGATTCAGAGATGTGTGTGTATACGTTTGCAAAGGTAAACCAGGTATCTGTATTATCAATGTTATGTTTTATGTTTTGCGTTAAGTTACACAAGCTGCACCCAAGTTTCAACTAGAGCCGTCAAGGGACCACAAGGTTTTACATTTAAAGATGTAAACAGATGAGGTGTCATGTAATAAAAACAACTAAAGTTAGAAGGTTATTAATAGTTATTTAGTTTTCATAAAACGTAGAGCAAAACCGAATTAATAAGACTGTATTTCCATGGAGAGGAATTTATTGTTGTTTTTGTTTCCAGTCAGAGTGGATAGAAGGAAAGCAAAATGCCGCATTTGCTTTTCCTCTAATCATTTAAAAGCCTTCTGCCCAACAACGGCCACCAGAATTCGAGCGACAACAACAGAAGCACCATCATCAGCAGATTCAGCCGTGGCAGCACCAACACCAACAACCATACCAACACCTAGTTTCCTCAAAACACTTCTGAGCGCCCGAAGATGTTCCACTTCCCGATGCGGAGCGGGCGAACAATACAGGTGGAGAGTCGGATTGCGATGAGGAGTGGAAGTTGAAAACGGAAAAGAGACAGAAAGAAAAACAAATATATGGACAAACAACAACAATCCTCATCCGCAGAAGAAGTATGAAGAAAACAAATCAAACCAACAAAACCAATTACACCCAGAACAAACACTGCATCGACACCACCACCTCTAAAATCTGAAACATAAGCCATCCCACACACAGAACCACAACAACAACAATCACAACTGCAACCACCACTACCACAACAACAACCACAACCATAACAACAACAAACACAAATTAAAGAGACTAACATTACACACTTGGCAATAAACATAAAAAACAATGAATTAACGAAGTACATAATAACACACCCAAATATTACAGCAGACGATTTTGTCACACCCACAATCTCCCAACCTGTACACATACAAATCATTCAAACAACACAAAACACATACACACACTTAAAAATCCAGTTCCCACAGGAAATTGGAGATTTTCGAGGGAATATCACCAAGAGAACTTTTGGTGATTTATTGTTGGAAACACCCCAAGCCAGCAGGAGGGACAGGTAATCCGCCTCTCCAAACAAAACCAAGTAAGTTTTCCTTTTCTTTTCTTTCCTTTTACAGAATAGGCAGCGTGAATGTGGTCGCCTTGGAAGCTTGATCACCTGCTCAACAACGTGATTGCCATTAGTGAAACCAGAATTTCTGACTCACTGGATTTTCTACCCATTTTCGGTGACTATGAGGTGTACGCTAAGGCATGAGCACTTAGATACGAAGGGACGAAAGCCGTTCAATGGGCCTGAGTGATAGAGGCACAGCGTGGCAATAAATCCACGATCCTTCCCGGATTACGACGGGCAAATGATAACTGATCTGAGACAGATGTGCGCGGCCTTTCAGTGGTGCTTCGCTCAACTGTTCGGGAGCAGCGGTGAGACGGATCACAAGAGGAATTTCACGCACTACCTCGGTCGGCACCGCTCTCATGGTCTACGAGGCGGTTTCAGGAATGACGATTAGCCATGAAAAATCAGTGGACTTGCGGCTCGGCACCTGGAGAAGCAAATCCATGTCGTCCAACTGCGTCGTTGGGCGCTGGACGGAATGGTTAAATTGCTTGGGGTCTGTTTCGGTCCGGACCACCAGATGGGAAAAAAACTGGAATGAGGTAACGAGCAGGGTGACTATTTTCACCCAGGAATGGGCTGAGAGAAAGCTATCCTTGACCGTCGCTAGACCGTCGTGCTTTGTCCTAGCGACTCTCTGATTACGCTAGAGTGTATACTCTTTTGTGGAAGGGACGCGTCCCGATGGTCAGGCGGTCTCTCTGCTGTCAACAGCCGCTGAGTGGTAGCCTGAGCATGCCGTGGTTGATGATACGCAGACATGCTCTGAGGCTACGACATCTCCAGTGCTTCCTTGACGGTGAACAGATGTGGTCGTCGTTCGCCAGACATATTTCCGCAGTTAGTTTCTTCAACGGAGTTGCAGTCTTGGGTAAAACAGAGAGGGAACATTTGGAAAGTAGAATGTCTTCAAGCGCTCACAGCCCTCAGCCAATCGGACACTGCGATAGGTGGAACGTCCACTTTAGCATTTTATAGAGGATCAGTGGTCGAAAAGTGCGACAACGTTCTTGGGGAGACCTTGGGCGTCGAAGAAGATCAGTTAGCCTCTCTTTTCCGGAGAACTTTCGACCCGGAACCGATGGATAATTTCCCAAAATCTCTGACCTGGCACTGCTACCGGAGAGTTTTGCCTGTTCAAGATAAAGTTTACAAGCACGGAAGTGCCGTCAGCCGAGCATGTCCGAGATGCACGCAGGACGAGGAGTCGGTCCTGCATGCATTCGTCCAGTGCCTGAGCGTTGCTGACCTGTGGATTTATGTCGAACACCTGCTATCACACCGTGAATTGAATCCATCGTGAAGATCGCTTCGCTGCCTTCCTTTAACCAGGAAGGAAAGGCTGTGTTTACATGCCTGGTGGCCATGACGAAAGAGGTTGTATGGTGGACGAGATTGAAGGGGCTGAAGACAAACACTTTTATTTTATTATATAATTTTACTAGTCTTCTTTACACGCAAAACCCTCACAGCAACACACACTCACGCACATTCACACACATTCTTTGCTTTATCCTGTACTGTTCATAATGTTCTTCTTAATGTAAAACCTTGTTGTTAATAAATAAATCATCATCATCATCAGCAGCAGCAGCAGCAGCAGCAGCGGCAGCGGCACCACCACCACCACCACTACCACCACCACCACTACTACTACTACTACACTACTACTGATAAAATATTAAACGGAATTTCTCCTGTCATTACATTCTGAGTTCAAATTCCTCTGAGGTCGACTTTGCCTTTCATAATTTCGGGGTCGATAAATTAAGTACCAGTGAAACACTGGAGTCGATATAATCGACTAACCCCCTCCCACCAAAATTTCAGGCCTTGTGCCTATAATAGAAATTATTATTATTATTATTATTATTATTATTATTAAGGTGGTGAGTTGGCACAATCGTTAGCTCACTGGACGAAATACTTAGCGGTATTATTATTATTATTATTATTATTATTATTATTATTATTATTATTATTATTTTATGTTTGACTTTTGTTTTGCATTTGTACAAGTTGGATCCAAGTCTCACCCAGAGACCTCAAGAGACAACAAGTTAGAAGTTCATGTAGGTGTTATGCCTAGGGTACCATATATTTGGATTTGTACAGTTTTGTTCAAGTGAATGTTTAAGAAACCATAAGAACATTATGTGTTTGCTTTAAAATTTGAGATCAAATAGACAGTATTTTACGTAGGATATGGGCAGTTCCCATGAGCACTAGTTTCTTAACTTCAGCCATTTTGGGGTTTCCTGGAATCTGATCTAGGTAGTAATCAGCCCGTTTCGCTGTCATTCCCAGGGCACCTATGACAATAGGTATTGTTTTCGTCTTCAGGTTCCACATTTTGCTAATTTCTATTTCAAGATCTTTATAGTTGCTCAGTTTTTGGTAGGTCTTGACAGATACGTTTATATCGATTGGGACAGTCATATCAATGAGGAGGCATGATTTTTGTCTGAAGTCTTTCAGTATGATGTCTGGCCTATTTGCGTCTATCTTTCTGTCAGTTTGAATGGTGAAGTTCCAGAGGAGTGCAATGTGATCATTTTCAAGTACTGGGGGTGGTTTGTGTTCCCACCAGTTTTTATCATAGGGCAAGTCCAGGTTTTTGCATATTACCCAGTGAATATATTGTGCAGCTCTATCATGCCTGTTGAGATACTCTGTAGGCGCAAGCAGACTGCACATGGAGACAACATGATCGATGGTCTCATTTTGTTGTTGGCATATACGACATAATGGGGAGCTGCCGTTCTTTAATATGTTGGCCTGGTAGTTCTTTGTAGGTAGGCATTGATCTTGGGCTGCTATGATAAACCCCTCTGTTTCTGATTTCAAGCCAGAGGCCATTAACCATTGGTGGGTAAGGGCTTTGTCAATATCTGCATTATTCGCTCTCTTTGGGTATTTGCCATTGAGAGGTTTTCCATGCCATTTTTCAGTCATAATAGCTAAGGCAGCAATTTTAGCACGGGTTTTCAAGCGCTTAGCTTTTTCTGCAGGTGTTTCTAGTTCGTCTAATTCTTGAATTTGTTGCAATTGGAATTCACTTAGATATTCCTTTGCCTGTTTTGTTACTGAGTAAGATGCGTTCTTGCTTTCATATTTTAAGACAAGTTTTAGCATCCAGTCCTCAGAGTTTTTCAGATAGGTATCTAGGCCAATTGTGGCTACCTTCATTGAAAATGCCAGCTGTAAAAGTCCTCGGCCTCCTTCTTTTCTTGGCAGATAAAGACGTTCTATATCTGCCTTAGGGTGGTGCATTCTATGCATTGTCAACAGTTTTCGAATTTTTCTGTCAACATTACATATTTCAGTAATTGACCAGTTAACGATGTTGAAACTGTAAGTCACGACTGGTATGGCTAGAGCATTGATCGCTTCGATCCTGTTTCTCGCGTTCAGCTCTGTCTTCAGTATTGCTCTCACCCTGCGATAACATTCTCTTCTGATCCTTTCCCTCATCACTGAGTGCTTGATATTGTCCCCTTCAATTACCCCTAGGTATTTGTAGCTCTCCGCTGGTTCTAACTCTTTTATGACATTTTGCTGGTCAAGGTTCACATTAGATGTATTTGTCATTTTTCCTTTGATAAAGGTAGCTTTTGCACATTTATCAAGGCCAAATTGCATCCTGATGTCATCACTGAATTGTTTAACAATCGCTAGTAGGCCTTTGAGTTGTTGGTCATTTTTTGCAAAGATCTTTAAATCATCCATGTAAATGAGATGATTTATATTTTTATCAAATATTTTATAACCATACTGTGCATCATTGAGCAATTTTGAGAGCGGTATTAGGGCTAGACAGAAGAGGAGTGGTGATAGTGAGTCACCCTGGAAAATGCCACATGAAATTCTTACATCTCCAGCATTTAGAGATTCATTGTCATTGTTCAACATCAGTGTGGTTCTCCATGATCTCATACTTACAGATAAAAAGTTTCGCAGAGTAGGAGCTATTTTATACATTTCCAGACATTTCCTAATCCAGCTATGTGGTAGGCTATCAAAGGCCTTTTTATAGTCTATCCAGGCTATTGACAAGTTTTTGTGTCGCTTGTGACAATCTTCTAAGATCATATTATTGATGAGTAGCTGATCTTTACAACCATAAGATCCACGTTTACATCCCTTTTGCTCATTAGGGAATATGCTACTTTCTATTAAAAAACTATAGGTGTACTCGGTTAGGACAGATGTTAGTGTCTTATACATTGTTGTTAAGCAGGTTATGGGGCGATAATTTTTTGGTTCGTTTGCTTCCTCATTTTTTGGAAGCAGGAATGTTAAACCATTAACTAGCTAAGAGGGCATCAAACTAGGATTTTGCAAAACATCGTTGTAAAGTTTTGTTAGCAGTTCATGGCTTTCTGGGAAGGCATTCAACCAGAAGTTAGGAATTTTATCCTTTCCTGGAGACTTCCATTTGCTTGACCTCCTGAGAGCAGATCTTATATCTTCTACCCTGACCCCCTCCCACTTTTGCTCCTCTAAGGAGTCTAGGTCTGTAGATATTCTATCAATCCAAGGGGCCTTTTCATTGTGTGTTTTATCTTCTGCCCAGATTTTATTCCAAAATTCTTGCACTTCTTCTTTTGATGGGACAGACTTTATTGTTACTGGTGTTTTCCCTATCTTCCTGTAGAA
Organism: Octopus bimaculoides; assembly: GCF_046866305.1. Classification (NCBI taxonomy): domain Eukaryota; kingdom Metazoa; phylum Mollusca; class Cephalopoda; order Octopoda; family Octopodidae; genus Octopus; species Octopus bimaculoides. The sequence goes on from NC_142942.1 coordinate 32,022,495, forward strand.
ATTTTTGGGGTTATTTTTGAACATGTTATTATCTCGAAAGAATCTAACACGCTTTTCATACCTTGCTATGCGGGCAGCTTTAGCACATACCTTTTGCTTGATGGTTTCTATGGTGGCATCAATGTCAACTATGGTTTTCATATTATATTTTTTCTTTAGTTTATGGGTCTTTGTAGGTTTGATACTCTTGTCAAATTTAAGGTTTTTCAAACATTCTATGTCAGATCTAAGCAGCTTAATTTGGTGTTGAATGCGTTCTTGCCAAGAAGGCTTTTTGTGGGAGTGTTGTCTTTTTCTAATCTTTTCACCACATAGAATCGTTGAGATTCTTGCGGATGCATAGTACAGGTGGTTGAGATCTGTAATATCAACATCATTAGCTGAAATTATATCCTTAAGTGCAAGGCGGATTTTACCAATTATTTTCAGGTTTTGGTTAGAATTGCGAATTTTGGGGAGAGTGTCGCGTTCATTCATACTAGTTTCTTTAATTTTCAGCCATTCAATCATGATTTGATTTTTTAGTTCATGTAGTTCTGTTGTGTCGATTTCTGTATGACTTTCTTCATCTATTTGATTTTCACCTGCCTTAGTGTTTATGGTTGGTTCAGAGAGTATTTCACTTTGCCTATCAGTTACCTTAACTCTTTCAATCATTACTGTATTTTCATCAGCCTTGGGCTGGTTTATAATTATTTCCTCTGTAGTATCTTCTTTAGCTGCAGTTTCATTCTTTTTATCCTTTACTGCTTGCTTAATTTGGTCAATCTCTACTTCAGTTAGTAATTTTTTTTTCATAATGTTTCTTCTGACGTTGGCAAGTTTGTTACTGTCTATGTAGGGTCTTACTTCAAGGTGTTTCTGTCTCCAGTTTAAGTAGGTTTGTACAGTATTAGATTTATCTGTAGGGAAATATATGGCATGGTAGAAGGCTGTAAGAACTTCTTTATTATCTTCCCTAGACCATTTTTCATTCTTTTTCTTTTGGTTATTTGATGACGAGCATGGATGGCCATCTGTTGGAATATTCCGGTTGTGGGGTACTTCCAGCTCCTGTGTGTCGGGAAGATTTGAACCAGTAGCAGATTTCTCGTCTCGGATTTGGTTCATTATCCGAGTAAGTGGTCCTTTATAATCCGGTGTATGACCAATTCCGGTTTATATTTTGTTTTATTAACAGTGAGGCATAACAAGCTTCGACGTTGACGCTAGGGGACGGATCTGTCTGCTTAGGGTACATTTTTTGAGACAACACCGTCTCCGAGCTCTCGTGACGTAGCTTCTTAAGGCTAGCAGATCTATTTCGAGTAAGTGGCCCTTCGTGATTCGGTCGATGACCAATCTGGTTTGTAATCTGCCTTGTTATCATTGAGGCATGACGAGCTTTGGCGTTGACATTAGGGGACGGATTTGTCTGTTTAGGGTCAGTTTTTTGAGACAACACCGTCACCGAGTTCTCAGCATGTAAACATTGCTCGTAGCGTAGTTTTTTAAGGCTAGCAGATCGGTATTCATCTGTATTTTTTTTGTTGATAGATTTATCTCCGAGCATAGTGTATTTTTGTGTGTGTGTGTGTGGCGTTTTAAACTTATGAATGGTTCACTGTCTGTGTTTGTTCACAAAATGAAAATAAATAAAGAAGAAATAAAAAAGTTTTGGTTTTGCTTCGTTTGTGATATGTGTTTTCGTATGCGTGAGTGTGTCCTGTGATTTTCACGTAGTTGTGTAAACATTAAGATGCATGTGTAGTTCTATGGGTATCAAAACGTATATATCATTGTGTACACGTTCGAGTGTATGCGTAATTATTCAATATATGTACTTACTATTTTGTTCCATTTCTTTTTTATATAGTTTGTAAACTTTCCGGTGTTGGTTTTGCGTGTGTGATCGCACGTGTTTCATTGAGACATCGTGCATAGGAGGACCTGTGCTTTGTATTGCAGTGAAATTTCCTTTTTTAAGAATAAAAAATATTAAAAAAAAAAATTATCTTCGTTAAAAGACCGCTTCCTTCAAATCTTCCACCGGTTCTGTTGCCTAATTCCATCGATGTTATTGGATTAGATATGTTTTTGTATAGGGAGCCCGGTGTAGCACATCCATGTTCTGTAGTACATCCATGTTGTTATTATTATTATTATTATTATTATTATTATTATTATTATTATTGAAGACGTCGCACAGTATCCAATATAATAATGTTGTAGATTGAAGGTATTTTAAGGTGGGCAACTGGCGGAATCGTTGGAACGCTGGACAAAAATACTTAGCAACATTTTGTCCGTCTTTACGTTCTGAGTTCAAATACCTCCGAGGTCGAATTTGTGTTTCCTCCTTTCGGAGTCGATAAAGTAAGTACCAGTTGAGCACTGGGGGTCGATGTAATCGACTAGCTCCTCAAATTTCAGACCTTGTACCTTTAGTAGAAAGGATTATTATTATGAAATATTTGAGGCATCCGCTGTCATTTATCGTTCATTGTCAGCTCTTGTTACACAATCACTGAAACACAGAAATGTCAAGATTCTCACGTTGCTTTTGACTACCATTATTCCTGTTGTTCAATCAATGCAACTGGCTTCTTTATTATAGCAGAACCGGCTGAATATTGCGTATTGACTTTGACAATCGACGTACTAGAGTCAACATGACATAAGATTGTGAGAATTTGTGAGCATTTGCAACTCTCTGTCTCTGTCTTTCTTTCTCTATCTCTCTCTTTCTCTCTATCTCCATCTCCCTTTCTTTCTCTCTCTCTCTCTCTCTCTCACACACACACACACACACACACACACACACACACACACACACACTCACGCACGCTCTCTCTCTCTCTCTCTCTCTCTCTCTCTCTCTCTCTCTCTCTCTCTCTCTCTCTCTCTCTCTCTCTCTCTCTCTCTCTTATAGTCTATATGGTTGACTATTCCCAAAATACTTCATCTGGTCCATGGCTGCCTTCAGAGAGGTCCTCTCTGTTGCAATTATTCATTTCAGTACTCCTGTTTAAGGAAACCTTCTTCCACTTGCCCCCACTCACTGAGGCCCTGTAGGGATCCATGGACACTGCTTTTCTTTCCTGTCTATGTGATAAAAAAGGCCTTAAGCGGATTTACCATAGCACTATATATGACGAAGTTAGCTCTTCAAAAGTTGATCGTCCAAATCAAACCTAGTCTGTAATGACACAATTCGGCAAAATTTGTCACTTGTTTCATAAAGTGGCTGAGTACCTTTACCATTTCCCGAAGAAAATTAGCTAGGACAATTGTATTACAGGCACAGTCCATTTGATGGTCTTTCATGCTGTTTCTGGTCGTCTAATTTAACTGACAAAGAGCTTGGTTTGAACGGAGAGGCTATTGTAGAAGACCTCAATTACATCCACTGCAGTTAACGGCCTTTTATCCATAGATTTTTTTAAAAATCCCCCCGCTTCCTGAGAACTTTTCTATCATAATTTTATAAACGTTTAACGACGTTTTAATTAAAAGTCTGTCCTTGGGCGTTGTGAGGATGAAATTCTCAAATTCCTTTCCATCTGTCTCTATACTGTTTTTTATTTTGACTTACAAAATCCATCAATTCACTGTTACACTTGTTCACAACAGTGAAATTGATGGATACATTTCATCTACAGTCTGATGAATATTTTGGAGGTTCTGTAATCGGTTGTTTCTCGGTTTCTTTAATTTCATGCTGTTGTTGATGATGTTGCTGTTTTTGAAGTTGGTGATCTTGTTCTTGTAGTTTTTGCTGGAGTGGTTGTGAATTGTGTTGCAGTTGTGGTTTCACAATAAGTTTTTCTTGATTTCTTGGAGTAGTGCTATGTACTCTCCTCTTCTTTCGCCTACCCACTTTTGTCACTGTGATCCATTGATAGTTCAACTCTTCTTTCTTCATGTCACTGCAGTTGATGTTGGTTTGGGAGGAAGAGCATTCAGGAGAGACTTGCTTTTATGTGACAACGGGGGGTAGACTCCTTTGTCTTGGTTTGGGAGTGAGTGTGAACATGGGTGTGGGAGCAGGTGTAGGTGTCTTGAGCACTTGTTTATGATTTTGCACTTGTGGTAATTGTAATGTTGGCTGCAGTGAAACTTTATTTTTCTTTGTTTCAGGGCAGGAATCCTTTAAGTGTTTTACAGATCCACATTTATGGAATGTTGGCTTTCTACTCTCCACGAACACTGACAGGTGAGTGCCATCTGGGAGATCGATTAGATCGGGCAGCTGGTCGATATGGTCCTGCTTGCATTGCAAGGTCAGTTCCATACCTATATCTAACCAGTTTTGCTGAGGTAGTTTCTTGACCTCCAGTATTGTGATTCGGCTTCTTCTAGACCTGCCAAAACGGCTGCCACTAACCAGATAATGGATATTTCTGGCGGCACATTCAGCACCCCAATCTTGACAAGGCATTGGCCGCAATAGCTGGGGATAAGAAAAAAGTTGTCATTCTTCAAAGTGGGTGCAGAATTACATCTAGCTTCTTCTTCTTCCGTCCTAAATCTCACCTCAATGGTTCCAAACTTCTTTCCTCGGGTGATGTGGGTCTTCTGTTTCTATACACGCCCAAGGCACTTCTGTACTTCGCTCTCGGGAGCATGTTCCACCCGCCGAGACTTGATTCCGATTTAACAGTATTTTACCGTGCATCTTGCGATATTTTCTATCACGTCCGATGGAGGGCTTAGAGCCACCCTTCTACTATCTCTTTCAACAATTTTTCTAGCGAATTTTAATTCTTCTTCATCTATGTGGAAGCACTCCATATTTCTCGCCGCTGACGCAAAAGGAACAGGGGCGATATTTGCATTTTTATGTTTTATTTCTTTCGTATTTTTGTTGCAGTTATTTTTGTTGTTGTTGTTGCTGCAGCTGCTGCTACTGCTGTCACTGCTGCTGCTGCTGCTGCTGCTGTCACTGCTGCCGCTGTTACTGCTGTCACTACTGCTGCTGTTACTGCTGCTGCTGTTGCTGTTGTTGTTCTCTTTGTCGACTCCTAGTATTTTGACGTTGCTTCAAGACGAAACATTTTCGCCTCAGTGACGTCATTAAGTTTAGGTCATTCTTTCCTTGTTCTCAAAATTTGTCAATAAGGAGCGCGTTCCTTTATCGAACATTATGATGGCTTCTTTATCAACCCATCTTTAAATAATTACGGAAAATTGCAAAATATTTGTTTTTGCCGAAAGCAGTTAAAATTCAAAAATTATTGAAGCATACCCCCTGCAAAACAGTGGGTCTTCTTACAAAAAAAAAAAAAAAAAAAATACTATCTGCACAGTCCAGACAATCTCAGAAACGTAATGGTAACAACAAAAATGAAAAGAAGGCCGAAAAGATTACAAGCACTTTTTCAACTTACAGAGCACCAAATTTCCGTGACTTCACAGTATAATAATAATAATAATAATAATAATAATAATAATAATAATAATAATAATAATAATAATAGACCAAAGCCTCCCCACCAGAAATTACCAAAGACATATAATGAAAAGAAACATAACAAGTAACTGCAGAACATGTGGTGATGGACAAGAAACAATAAATCATATTATCTCTGGCTGCCTAGTCCTGGCCAAGAAGGAATATATTCATAGACACGACAGAGCTGGGACCTATATACACTGGAAGCTATGCCAAACACTATGGAATAACAACAGAAAAATGATGGTATAAACACACGCCAGAAAAGGTCACAGAAAACGAGAAAGCAACCATACTCTGGGATATGCCAATACACACAGATAGAGAAATTAAGGCCAATAGGCCAGATATAGTTATCAAAGATCATGAAGGAAAAAAATGCTTTCTAATTGATGTAACAATACCAGCAGATGACAACGTTTCCCTAAAAGAAATGGAGAAACTTTCAAAATACAAAGACCTGGAAATAGAGGTAACTCGAATGTGGAATCTAAAAACAGAAACAATTCCTATCATAATAGGTGCCTTAGGTATAATAAAAAATATTTAGACAAATACATAACAAAAACATCAGGACTTACAAATATATATAACAGACAGAAAATTGCACTACTGGGCACTGCACACATCCTACGCAAAACACTTTCAATACAGTAACCATAAGAGCATCACAGCAAACCACAGCACATACCCAAAGCACACAGAACTGCGCTCGGTAGTGAAGTGAAAGCAAGTTATAAAAATAAAACTACTGAACAACAATAATACTAATAATAATAATAATAATAATAATAATAATAATAATAATAATAATAATAATAATAATAATAATAATAATAATAATAATAACAACAACAACAATACCTTTTTGTTATAGGCACAAGCCTGCAATTTTGACGGAGGAGGCTAGTCGATTACATCGACTTCTGTGCTTGACTGGTACTTATTTTATTGCCTCCGAAAGGATGAAAGATAAAGTCGGTTGGAACGTAATGCCGGATTAAAATTCCGCTAGGCATTTTGTTTTCCCCTATTTTGGTCGATTAAATCGATCTTAATATTTGATTGGTATATTATTTTATCGAGCAAGGAAAGATGGAAGGCAAAGTTGACCTCGACGGAATTTCAAAAATGTTCAATAACTTATCTATTTCGCAGACTCTGTGTAATATCGTGTTGCTAAAATTGGATATTTAATATAGCATTGTGGCGTTATTTCACAGCTCCAGTTTTAGAAAGGTCATCGACAGGCAAAATTAACATTCATCAACAACTTCGAAAACAGATCTTTAAAATAAGACCTGGTAATTAAGAAGCTAATAACTTGTAATTAATCAGCTTGTATCAGGTTAGTAAAGTGAACGAACAGGGATGATCAGGGAACGATTCCGATTTCCGGCGAGGATAGTCTCTTCATAAAAACTTTTACGCTGGGAATTACAGACAAGTTCTAAAGTTCTTTGGTCTGACACTGCAACAGGCGGTGGGAGGGAACCTGGTTAAAATAAACTCAACAGCTATGACCATGCAGGAACCACTAGTAAGCCAACTTGTCCGAGATGCGCTTAGGATGACGAAACCGTCCGGCACACCTTCGTTCAGTGCTTTACTAGTTTGTGGGTTTATATTAAACAGATTTTATGAAACAACGCGTGGGTGGTGGACCTAGATATCAACTGAGTTTATTGTGAAGATCGAACCGCAGCCTTCCTTTATCAAAGAAAAGTGAATCATCCCCCCTCTATCTGACAGCTGTGGAGAAGAAAGTTGTATGGTGGAGGTGATTGACAGGTTTCAAAGGCGAAGTTTTCCTTCTCAGGAGAGACCCTCAGCAACTTTTTCATGTACCACTTAAGAAGGAATGTAAGGATAGAGAAGAAGTGCTGTCCTCTTGTAAATTTTGTGGAAGATGGGTGAGAGTTACAAAAGTGGTTGGCTAAAAGGCCTTCGCTGTGTAGGTTGGTGGCAAAAACTGGGAGAAACTATTTACCTTTGATGTGCAAGGGTAAACCCAGTTTGCCTGTGGGAATGGTTACCCTGTCTCTTTAGAGGGAATCCTTCCTTCTTGTTATTTTATTGTTCGATAATTTTTATTGTTATTCCCTCATTATCGACTTATAATGTGTCTTGAGTTTATTGAGTTCACACTTCTCGTAAAAACTGCAAACCATCAAACCCCTTTGTTTGTTGTTGTTGTTGTTGTTATCATTGTTGTTTTCCACATGATGTGGGAGTTTTAAAAAATTGCTGTTGACGATGTCCTTAACAAGGGCGAACTGGTGTGGGCGTCCTCCGTACAACACGTTTTTCTGCATCTCATTTCATTGACCAGGCTGCAGTCATGGGTCAAGCATAGACCAAGATAGGGTGTTTGGCATTTAAAATGTTGCCGGACGCCCACAGCATAGTATCAGCTGGGCAAAGCCGTTAGCGGGAATAACTCAAGAATTCTGTTAGTCGATGGTATGAGCGATGATGGCCTGGGATTGATTCTTGGCATCAACAAGAACAGTCTCTTCTGGAGTGCTTTCAGGTTGAAGACATGAACAATTTTCAAAAGTCTTTAGCATGACAGTTCTACAACTAGGTGGGGGACATTGCCTGTTTGAGACAAGCTCTTCAGGCTTGAAGCGCCAACAGCTGAAGCTGTCTGAAATGCACGCAGGGGACGAAATCGTCCTACAAACAATTGTTTCGTGTCCATGCGTGGACTTATGAACTTGTGTCGAGTAGCTTCTATCTCGTGTAAGACGTATTCAGCTGTCCGCCGGGTTATAACGAAAATCGACGCACCACCTTCCTTTGGCGGAGAAAAGAAGTAGGTTTTACTTCGCTTAATGGATGTGGCGAAAGAGGTTTTGTAGCGGATCCATTTGAAAGTTTTGAAGAAAGGGACTTTCTTATCTTGCCAACTTTTCATCAATTTCTTCAAATATCATTTGAAGAGGAAGGTGAAGGCTGAGAGAGAGGTGCTGCCTTCTAGTGTGTTTACCGAAAGGTGGATGGGAGTGGTAAGATTTGAGAGGCTTTTCTTGGTAGAAGACTGGAGTATGCTTTTCTAGGTAGAAGGAAAGATACTGGAGGTGGCAGAGTAATCGGTGTTTTTTTTTTGTTTGGGGTTTACCTTGAATTACCCTTGGTGGACCATCCCGCTATTGGAGATTTTATTTATTTTTTTTATCTAAATTCTATTTTCATATCCTTTTGTTATATCCTTATTGCTGTAGTTTCTCCCTTTGATCGATGTAACCCCCACCTCATTGTTTGTGTGTTATCTCGCCCTTTGAGATTGTCCTCTATATCCTGGGTCATTGTGCCAATATTGTATTTGGCCAATACAATAAATTATTATTATTATTATTTTGATCATCATCATCATCATCATCATCATCATCATCGTCGTCGTCGTTGTTGTTTCCATGACAGAGTTGCAGTCTTGGGTAAAAGATAGGCCGAGACTGGGCGCCTGGCATTTAGAATGTGTGTTCAGGATCTCACTGTCCTCTACAAGTCGGGCAACAGGATCAGTGGATATTTAGAGAGGATTAGTAACGGGGAAGTGCGACGAAGTCCTCGAGGAGACCTTAGGCGTCGACGAAGACGAACTGGCAAGTCTATTCCGGAGGACTTTCCGGTCAGGTGGCCTCGGGGGCGCTACCGGTTCATGATAAACTCTACAGGCACGGATGTGCTGTCAGACGGGCTTGTCCGAGGTGCACGTAGAGCGACGAAACCGTTCTGCATGCACTCGTTCAGTGTCCGGGTATTGCTGACTTGTGGAGTTATGTC